>NC_049211.1:30156842-30458508 GCF_013347855.1 Anguilla anguilla
TGTGCAGTACCCAGCTGCACTGTTCAGAGTCAGTGCGACATGTTGTGTGTGACTAATGTGTTCTTCAATGGGGACTGTGTGATTACATGCAGCGTGTAGCGTGATGAGGAGTGCGAAAACGAAGCATGAGTCACACACACACACACACACACACACACACACCCACACACACACACACACACACACACACACACACACACACACACAGATATACACAGACTCACATGGCACACACACACACACCTGATCTGATTTTTCAGGTTCAGTTTTGTCAGCAGGAGCATATTTGAAAATTAGTTAAATGTATTAGTTAAATGTAAATCGCACCAGCTTTTTTGCATGGTGGGATTTCCATGTGTGGAACACTTTGCCAGGTCGTGGAGTAGAGACAGGGACTCTTGGGTTGTTCAGTGCAGGCTGGATGCAGTTCTGCATACTCTAGTCTCAGGCACATGAGCTCACATCATTTTTCGCCCTCATATCCTGATTCCTGACCTCAGGAGGCCTTTAACCCTTTAAGGTGTGAGGTTACAAATATGTAATTAGAATGTTCTTAACTGAACATTCTAATGCTGATGTAACAATCACTACTAGTAACTGAAAGCAATGGAGTTCTAGAACACTGACTTCGAATTTTGAAAAAACATTCCAGAAAACCTACTCTTCAAACGGTTAATAATCTCTGGGATTCATGACATGTGATTTCCTGCTCATCTCTCCTTTTCTCCCCAGTTCATTCTCTTTTTTACCTTTTTTACTTCTTGAGGGTTCAAAGCATGTGGAGGTTTGATGCTGGCTCTGAGTATCTCTCTCTCTCTCTCTGTTTCAGCTGGATCAGTTGGTGATAGACTCTGCTATGGAGAAGAGGGACATGGAACACAAGCATGCCACCATTCAGCAGAGGGTAAGAGCTCCAAAGCCATGTCCTCCTGCCCCCGTGCGTCAGCTTCAGTCTACGAGGGTTCAGGCCTTTAAACTCATTGTGCTCAGTGTCTGCCCAGTTTTAGGGGAAAAAAACAGGGCAGAAATTTTGCTTTTCTGTCGCTGGAATAATAAAGATATTACTGAATGTGAGAGACACCACATCAGCTTGAAACCTCTTATTTTTAGCCGTGTTCATTCTGTCTGCTCCATTTTACTTCAGACACAGGCACGGAATTATCAGACACCTCTGTGTGTCAGATCAAGCCGTCCCCAGCGACGTCATCAATTACTGTCAGGACAGACAGGAAATGCTTTTATTTTAGAGGGTTGGGTAAAATACGAGTGACCCGTGGTGAAAATAGACCTTCACTTTGACGGCTGTGACAGACATCAGCTCAGCAAGTGCCCTCTCTCTCTCTCTTACACACACACACACACACACACACACAGGTTTACCATCAGAGAGAATAGGCCAAAGTAAAAAATGTTCTGTGCATGTCACGGTAAAAGAAATTTGAGGTGGATAATAGAATGTTTTGAAAAGGCAGGGTTTTTTACTAACTTGCTTAGGGCACTTACATTTTTCCACAAACATGAACAGCCTCAATCAATCTCCTTATGTTTGATTTTCTCCAGAGTGAGGAGAGGGAGGTGAACTCTGGATGTGTGCGTTCCAGAAAGGGGCAGTAGAGATTTTTGTTTTAAATTTGAGAGCTTGCAGGGACGGTTGAGTACCATTAAGGACCCGTTACCTGGGCCTTCCCAAGTTGGCTGTTACATTCAAACAGTGACCCAGAATGACCCAGAATTTGGGACTTTTTGTAGCCCTCACGAATTGGACCTTTATTCCATCGTGCAATCAAAAAGCACACCCTTAACCACAATTAACAGATTATAGTTTATAATGATAATAAACTGCATCACGTACAGTAGCCAAGGTTATTTACAGTAGCATCAGGTCAGTGTGCAAAACTAATCCTACTCATAGGATCAGGTATTTCAAACTGGGAGAAAAGGAAGGACGGAACTAAAAAGATGCTGGATAAGTAATTAAAGTATCTGCAGGGGTGTAAGTCAGTAACGTCTGTTTTCCTCTCTTCCTCCTGCTCGGCCCTGCCATGTTGCTGCCGTCCCTGCGCAGACCCTCCTGCAGGTGAGTGTGTTATTCTCTGCTCAGGAGCATTCAGGTGACTGAGGCCACCATCTGCTTTGTTAGCAAATATCCCTGCTTCTGATGACAAAGACACATTTCAGAGCATTATTACATGCAAGGGCCCTAATCTGCATTATTACACATTAAGGACCCTAATCACCATTATTACACAGGACTGCCTGAAACACTTGTGCTTATGTATGGAGGTTTTTTCTCTCAAAATAAATATTAGATAAAGAATAAATAAATGAGGCAATAAATGAATTAATGTGGAAATATGTACATAAATTGATAGATAAATCATTAAACGTGTTAATACATACATTTTAATTCATACAGTATATATTTAATAATTAATATCATGTACTAAATCATTTATTAATGTATCTATTAATTATTTATTTGTCCCCATGGATGCATTTACACATCAATTTAGTTATTCATTCTTTACTTTGACAGTAGAGCAGCCTATTGATTTAGGCCTGGGGTTTCAGATCAATCCCAGAGGGCCGCTGTGTCTGCTGGTTTTCAGTGTGTTTCAGCAATTTAGTCATTGATTGGCTGAAAAGTTCTAACACAGAGCTAAGTTAAAGTTTGTCAGGAGAAGCATTTTCCTGCATTAAACCTGCATATACAGTATATGTATCTGTATCTTAAAAGAATGCTAATTTGTATTTTGCATATCTGGCTTACATGCCCAGTTTTTGGGTGGACCACTGCTTTAAATGTTAGCTCTGAAATGTCCTTGTTCATTTGATCATTTAAGCAGGATTACCTGATTGGCCATTTCAAAAGGGGGAGGGGTTATAGTTATAGTAGGCAGCAGCTTCTCCAGTCATGTCTCCTGTTTTGTGAAATCCCTGTTATGCTTGAGGGTTAGATCATGAAATTGTTGTTTAATGGGTGCTGTGGCATCTGTGCTGTAACATTGGGGTGTTTCCTGTGTGCGAGGCTCTGACCTCATGCCCTTTGAATACGGTTTGTTCAGTTGTCAGTGATGGGGCGGTTTCTGCTGCTAAGGTTCATGTCCGTGTTTCTGGGCGGTTTTAGTGTGGTTATTTTTCAAGCAATATGAGGATGCATCTCCTCAGTATGGAAACCCATTGTGAGTAGAGAGGATGATATGTATAGCTGGATGAAATTTAGAGCACCAATGTGCTTAAAGATGATTATGTTTTAGACTAAGACATCAGGAGACCAAGAGACCAAAACCAGGGGTATGCGATTCATTGAAACAGAGACAGTTAGAGTGTGATATCTGTGAGGTTGATAGAGATATGTGTATATTCAAACCAAAATGAAGACCAAGTATGTTAAACTAATGGGTCGTTCTGCTGTCACAGTCCTTACCGTACACACAGATATTAAATACTGTAGGCCATGTGCCTGGTATGCTCTCTACACTAAACGCTAGTTTTAACCCCACTCCCTTTTTGTTTACACTCTGTGGAAAGGTGTAGAGATTGTTGTTGAACTTGTAAAACCACACAGAGTCTGTCTCCGTCAGGTGTTTGCTCATTGCCATTGGCGTAAGCAACAGAGGCTACAGTAATTGGAAAACAATCTGGCCCCAATTTCAATGGATGTCATGGCGATTGTGTTCTAAAAGTCCCCATAAATAAGTGATCTTGCGAGCGTTCAGACACACATAGTGGAATATGTAAGTAATTTAACTCAGAGCTGCCACATAGCATGTAATTGAATGTCTAATTGAAGCCTGAGGCTAATTTTAAGTTGTCTGGAAAGTAAATATAGTTTATTAACTTGAAAGGGTTCAGCTGGACGGAACAAGCAACGTTTCCTGGTCAGTGGCGCTTACAGGGAACTCTGGAAAGCCCTGGCTGACCATGAACTTTCCCAGGGTTTATCCTCTAATATAAATGCCCTGGTGGCTTTAGAATTAGCTCAATATTGCTAATGCTAACATTATTTCTCTACTGTAGCTTCCACAGTCTCAGAAGAAAGGGGTTCAAAATGGCTGCTTGTGTGTCTCCATAGAGGAACCCTGTCTAGTCCTTGTCAGGCAAAATGTTTGAATCTAGGAGCTTACACACTTTTCACACCTAGCATAGAGGGTTCCATAATTAACTAAAAGGGGTTCCCCTGTGAAAACAGGCCAAAGAACCCTTTCAGAACCCATGTGCAATAGTGTTCTTGAGTCAAATATACCCCATAAGATTAAGTGACTGTATAACAATTTACTGTGCACAGAACCGCGTGACATTTACATGCTGAATGCTGTGTTCATTGGGAACAGCACAGTGGTGGCCTGTGCTGTAGTTTGTGCCTCAGTTCACACAGTGAGCAGCGGTGGTGGTGAAGATAGAAAAGGTAACCCACAGCAGTGTAACCCGCCTTCACAGTCTGCTGCCTTTGTGGCACTGCCCCACTCCAACGCATTAAATGAAAGATTTGATACGCCTGAGCTCGGAAACAGGCGCTGTAAACCTGCGAGACGACAGGCAAACCGCCACCCCCCCTCCTCCCCTCCCTTACGGTTCCAGGCCAGAAATAAAGTGCTCTCTCAGACAGCGGAACCCGTAGCCGCCGGGCCGCCTGGCCACCGGGACACGCATTCATTTTTAACCCGGGTTTTAATGGAGGGGTGCCGTGTCTCACACACACCTCTGTCTGTCTCACCTGCTCAGCGTCACCACCACACACACACCGCACTGCCGCCGCTGCTCCTGGTCTCAGAGTGTTTGAGTGCTTCAGCTGTGTTTAGCTGGCGAACCGCACCTCTGAAGCAGATGAGAGCTGGCTTCAGCGTAACAAAGAGCTCTCAAAATAGCCTGTGGCAGTCGGGCTCTTAACTCAAAAAATTCCCAAAATAATACACATAGTACCCTGCAAATGGGCTCATAGCTACTGGACACAGGGAGGGGGGGTTGACTGAAATAGGGCAGGGCCACTGAGCTTTCCCTGGAGGGAAGCCCCCCGGTATGATTTTCAGGGTGGGAGAGTTGAAGAGCTGTGTAGCTGTGGATTAGCTTTTTGCTGTTTCACAGATCTTAATTGCTGGTATTAGCCACAGGGTTGGGGTTGTCTACTCAGATCTACCTGTGAACAATAGTTGCATTGCATAGCTTGCTGCATTGAGTTATTGTCAGGCACTGTGCCAGTCTGCGTGTAACGTAACATCACATGACAGGTCACTTGTGACAAACTGTGTGCTCTGATTTCTGTAGAGATATCAGGACCCATTTTAACAGCCATCAAAGCATTAGCATGAATTATTAATTGTGGAAAAAAAGAAAAAACCCATTTTGCGTTTGCTATCTGACAACAGAGTGGAATGCTACTGCAATATACAACACAGAGCTTCTATCTTGGACTGCATTCCTCTTGCAGATGGACCATTTGGCTCACGTTATGCGTGGTCATTGTCAACATTTTTGATTGGCCCTCCAGAGCAGTGCGTCTCACTGGAGGATGTTCTCGGCCAATCCCAGGATGCCACTGTTTTGTGCCCATATACGTGGCTGTGTATTTCAACCAACCAATACAATACAAGTGAAAGGTTAGGAACTACTGAATCATTGAAATTAAATCTCTTTTCTACCTCTTCCTATAGTAATGTGAACTGCATGTCTGAATATTCACGACTGCATAACAGAAGTGATCTAAGCAAACACTAGATAAGATAATGGAGAATAGAGAGTCCAGCTGGATGTATTACATGGGTGAATTTCCTGCAAATTACATTTACATTTTCACATTAAGCAAATATTCTTATGCAGAGCTATTTAAAATAATGTGCACATAAAGGTTTAGGAAACGAGCAGAGAGACAGTGCCACCTCATGTCAGTGTCACAATCAATGGTGCATTAGCAGTACATAAACCTGCATAACGTTGCCATAGTAGTCAAAAGAGGCAGATTGAGGATATCGTGCTTTAAGTAGAAAATGGGTTTGTGGGGGTAGTGCTACCTGTAGCATAAGTAGGTCTAGGAAACTCGTATTAAGTGCTTGGGGCTGAGAGTTCAGGGTTAGCTGAGCTAAGATTCAGTGTAAACCGGTGTGTTCTCAGTCTGCGATAGAGGATTCAGTGACTCGACTGCACTGACTGTAGTGGGGAGCTCGTTCCTCTGCTGGGGGGCCAGAGTGTAGAAGGGGCGGGGGGGGGGGAAGCATGCGGAGAGACCCAATGGAGATGAGATGGAAATGCAAACAGAGGAAGAAGAGCAGAGGAGTCCGGTTTAAAATAGTGCTTCCCAGCGTTAGAGCTGTTTCAGATCCAGCTCGTACACAGGGCCCTGTGTGTATTTTTCCACAGCTGAGGTTAACAACTTTTCTATTAACTTTTTCACAGTAGCTGAAATTTACCTTGGTGCAAACTGCAGGTTCTTTGCGTGACCAGACTGAATACATCTGGACCTCATATGATGCCAGGTTCAAATCCGTATACCTCCTTGACTAGTGTCATGGTAAGAAAGCCATTTATCTTAATAAACTGAAACATGAATGGCTCCATCTGCTTTAACCTGAGCGGAAAGGATGAACTTTCAACCCCACGGTTGTCACGGCGCGGTCTTTCCCAGAGCGACCACAAACTAAAGACGGTCCAGCAGACCGTCCAGCAGGTCCAGTGGGTGTCACGGTCCAGCAGAAACAAGGTGTTGTCAATCTGACTACAGCAGGGAACTATATTGCATCAATATCAACTTGTGAATGATGTTTCCCGGAATCTGAATGATATGCTGTAACCTGAAAGCCCCCCTCCCCCCTCTCTCTCTCTCCCTCTCCTAGAGTAGAGTCATTTTTCATGTCTGTCTGAAATGCTGAAATTTGCCCATTTGGCCTTCCGGCCTTCTGTCTGTGGGAGGTGTGGCTGATAACCCTGTGTTCAAACTGCTAAGCATTAAAATCGATTGAGTCCCTTCTTTGGATACCGTTAAACAGGCAGTATGTTAAAATTTTCCATTTCTTTTGTGTTTTGTTTGATGGTATTTCCACGAAGGGCCGTTTGTGTTGTATCGGTGGATTTGGTCTTTATTTAATTTCCACCTTTGAATTTTAATGACATCCCATAGTAACCCACAGAAATAAATTAAATTATGTATGAAGAGTATGGTATATAGGCCTACAGTATGCGGGATACATCCCTTGTGGTATAGCAGACTATAAAGACATCAAGGCAATAGTGCTATTTCTGGTACATAGCTGCCAGATTGTGTAATACCCAAAAACTAGTTTATGATTTCAGATGCATCCAGACGTCCTCGTTTTACGATGAAAAATGAATAATTCATTGGTATTCATTTTTCTGGTTGGAGCCTTGCGTGTATTAAAAATTGAAGACACCTTTTTATGACAGCTTTTGTTGTTGGAGCTTGTAAACAGAGGGTAGTTTTTTCATCTAAAAATAAAACGTCACTGACACAGATTTTCTAGTTTCTCCTCTGATCTGTCTCATCCTCTATATCTCTGCGTATAATTTGTCGCAGTATTAGTCTATCTGAAGGGGTGGGGACTTCGTTTGTATTTGGCAAATTTGGTAAGGTAAGTTTGGAATTGGCGTTTGGAATCGGGTTTAACTGAGCGGTATAACTGCCGTCGTATCTGTCTCTTGTAAAGTAAATTGTCCGCCAGACATTTTTTTTTGCGCTGCGGTGTGATTTAACTCTCTCTGGGGGGTCGGGATCAAATCAAAAGCTCAGCGGCTTGCGGGGAGCAATGAAGTTTGCTTGATTAACCAAGAATGGCTTTTGGGACTGGTAGCCAGATGGACTCCCGTAATTCCTAAAGGGAAATTTCCCTGTCTTGCGTTGACCAATGGTGTGCTGCGCTTGAGACATCAGAGCGCAACTGGGTGGGAGGGTGAAGTGCAGTAAATTAGCGAAACGGCGACGGTGTTAACAGGGGCTGGGATTTTTTTGTTCAAGTTCTCTCCGAAGTTAGCAGGGTTAGAGCGACTTCTCATGAAGTGCTACTTGCTGAACATAAAATGACAGCTGTATGATAATTAGCTGTAGAATAAGCCGCACTAAAAACGCTAACTGCGGCGCACGGCAGCAAGCAGGTGGTTGTCTTGGACAGAATACACGTCGGCGAGGGCATTAACACTGCAGAGGTGCTGCTGAGCAGTCTGGCTTCAAACGCTCCCGTGTTCAGCTTAGCATCAGAGGAATTTGGACGCGTATAGGCTACCCGATGTCCTGGAAATGATATCTGCTCTATAATTAGGTTGTGTTCATTCAATTTTTACTGGTATATTTAAATATTTGTTAAAGCTTCTAATGTTTTTGGTGGATATAGTTTTGTGAACATGAAGATATTCGGCAGATATGACTACGCACAGGTGGGTTGCTTGAACTTATGTGGCATGTGCTGAAAATTTTTGAATTTCGAATGAACATTTACTAGTAGGCTACACTTCCCACTCAGACCAACTGAATGGATCGTTTTTTTTTTCTCACGCGTTCGAAACCGTTTTCAACGGTGATGAATGAATAGCCTGCAATTATGTATGTGCTTATAATCTTTTTGTCTGCTAGCCTACTTGTAATATTGTCTGGAAGCTAGCAGACGCTTAGGCTACTATTGGAATGTAATTTCTTATTTTTTTAAATAAATCAGATTAACTCATTTGTTACATTTATAAATTCTAAATTATAATGGTTATTTGCATGTGATGAGCTTTTTTAGCGTTACGTTTTTGCCCAGTCTCGTGTGTGCGCGCGTGCGTGTGATGGAGGGCACACTGGAAGGTGTGTCTTGTTCACATTATTGAAGTAATCGTAGCCTATAAGTGTCCTTAATATTTCAGTATTGCGCTGATTGAGCTAGTGCTTTTAGTTTTGTTCGGGATGCTCTTAGCCTCGCTTTTCTTAGAAGTACTGTCTTGATCCCCTTGTTGAATAGGAGTAAACACTCTGACAGTCGAAAGGGATTGTTAGCCTACGTGGGATTTTAAAATCTGGATTAGGACCTCTGGGACAGGTGACTGCCTTGGTCACACTTAAAACGCAGACGGAGAGACGATCCGTCTGGCTAGGATTTAATGAATCTCATTTTATTGAATACGGCGGTGTTCCTGGAACCATTTAAAATCCGTGAGTGCATACAGTAGGACGTGTAACGATCCCGAACATTGCCGGTATCGAATTGTTATTAATTAGGAATAATTATAGGTGCAAACAGTAATTCCCAAGCACCCAATTGAGGGTGTGTGTGTGGGGGGGGGGGGGGGGGGGGGGGGTTCTTTGTCATACCAACTTTAGTGTGTATTGGATGTAAGTGTATATTTGTCATACTTATTTGGAAATAGCTGTTTTTAAGTAGTGCTGCAGTGTCACCTAGGGTGGTAGTGGAATGAAGTTTGATATGACCTACATGGGTCCCTTTTCATTCTATACATTAGAAAGTTTTGAATCGAGGCTTGATTTAAAGGAGGTGAGGTCAGTTATCTTGTTAATATGTATCAGTTAATCAGTTAATCGGTTATCAGTTAATATGTATGCATATTCATATTCAATTCTATGTAAGAATATTGGACCGAGGGGGACATACTTCTCCATACTGTTGCAGGAAAGCTGTCTGTGGGTTCCTGTCAAATATGATACAATTTGGGCTTATGGAGTCAATGCAAATTAGCATTTAGCAAAAAGTGCCCCCTATAGGCCATAGTGTAAAGTAACACTGCATGATTCTGCATGCTGTCCACAATTTGGCTATCATCCCCTAAAGTATCCTTGAAATCAATGAAAATTTGTTGGGCGTGGTCAGGCATAGATTTAAATGGCAGTTCCTGTGGCCATCTTTTGATGTATCAAAATTTCCTTTGCAATTTAACACGACAACGTGCTGTAGATCATGAATGCTGAATGTATTGCAAATTGTTGGAGAAATACAAAGAAGTTTTTTTTTAAATTAAAAATGGATGGAAAATCCAATCTGGCAGACATTATAGGTTCTATGATACTGTTTGCTCAGAATGAGGAGGTAGATATGCAGAAGAAATTTGGTGCATATAGGTGAAACAGGATGTAATACATTTTTCAATGTTGCTATTTTGCAGGTGGCGCTGCAGTGCCACCAAGAGTGTCAATTGCATGCATGTCATACATAATAAATTTGCAGCCATATGGGACATGCCTGCCTAATTTCATGAACTTTTGAGCATGGGAAAGAAGTGAAAATTTTGCAAGAGGCAGAAGAATAAGAAAACAATAGCAGTCGTACACCCTTGGTGTTTGGCCCCATAAATATATGAATGTCTTTGTCTTCCTAGCTATGATAGAAAATCAGGGAGACGTGGAAGACCTTTGCAAATGAAAGTGTAGCTGATTATAGCTTGGTCAAACTGGTCATGAAAATACATTTTCCAGCATTTCTCTGTATCCAGTTATCTATAAATGATTATGTAAGTGAGAAGTGAAGACCTAGGCCGGGAACAGGCAAGCTATTACCTATGGCATGGTGTATACTTTAATATATTTTTATTTTTCATTTGTTGAATATCCTGCCCTTTTGCTTAATAGCCGGTCCAAAAAGTACATCTCTTGTGTTGGATGTGCAGAAATATCGGGTATTTTAGCTTTAAACAACCAAGCCCCTGAATCTAGAAATCCTAACGGCGTCAGAATAATTCTGTGCACCCAGCACATGGGAGCCACTGTTCGTCGCTTCAAGTCACGGGCTGTGACATCATAAGAGGCTGTTAAGAGTCCTCCAGACTCGCTGTGAGAAAGCGCTGCTTAGCCGCGAGATAAATGACACATTGCCTCCGCCAGCATTTCGAGTGACGCGCCAAAGCTGATGAGTCGACGCAGCCCGTGCTCCGGTTACCGTAACCACAGCCAACAGTGCTGAGGTTTTAATAATTATAATGTAAATGCTAACGCTAATAATAATAACCATAAGAAGAACACGGAGAAGACAAAAGGAATAATAATAATCGTGAAATGATTAATCATAATAATCATTATTGTTGTTATTACTAGCAATTTCTTGACTATAATTATTCTTTTCTTCTTAATGTTTTATTACTGACATGCTTTTTTAAAATAACACTGTACTTGGAAACAGGTCGCTCGGTGCTGACAGGAACCTCTCTCCCCTTCTCCTGTGAAAGCATTTGCACGCCCAGATGTTTCTGGTCCTCAGGCAGGAAAGCGGAAGGTCCTTCTCATCCGTCACTCATGGACGTATAGATTTACGATCCCATGGTCGAGCCGCGGAGCCGTTACCGATCCCGACAGGCGGAGGGGAGGGCAGAAGGGCAGAGCTGTGATTGGCTGTGATGTATGGTTCCTGGCCCGGTCGGCCCTGGCTCAGCTAAAAGGCCCTTTCAGCAGGGAGCTTTGTGAGGGGGCCTGTTATGCAATGTGAGGAAACCGGGGAGAATTCATTAGGGGGTGCGGGGTGGGGGGGGGGGGTAGTCCGAATAAGCGTCCGGCCACCACATGCTGAGGCTCAATGAAGACCGTTTGGACGGGGTATACATTTCGGTAATGAAGCCCCCCCCTCCCCCCTGTACAAATGAACGCAGAGGTGATTCACACCATAAAAGGGGGATGGAAATAGGTTTTTTTTACTTTGTAACAGTTTCAAATGGACCGTAGAATAATTAACATTTTAGACTTTAGACCCAGGGTTGAGAAGTGCAGCCGTTTTCCACGCTGCTCAAATGAATCGCGTGAAAGAGCGAAAGGTAATCAGACAGTGAAAATGGGGGAGCAGACAGCGAGGAAAATGTGGCGGGATTCGGGTGGTTATGCAACTGCCTGCGTCATGCAGGACATCGCGTCTGCTGGGACTTCTCAAAGAGTGCTATGACTCAGCCTGCAAAAGTGCCTTTCTGTGAAAAGTCTGGCTTTGTGTTTGCAAAATGCATGTGTGTGTGCGTGTGTGTGTGTGTGTGCCCTACTTTACCAACTGTCACTATTACTCAGCATGCCAGATAATAGAAAAGCGCTCCTGTCAGAATATAAATGGCTTCGGCTTTTGTCAGGTAAGCGTGTCTGCACAGGTAGAGCAGGTCACCTAGAGTGCATTCCATTTTCTCCTGTTTGTCCAAATATCCATGTGTCAGCGGATTCGAGAAACGGCGCAGACTAGAAGTGAATCCACGCTGATCGCGAACTTTTCCCTCAGGCTCTGCTGTGTGGCCACGCCCACTGCGTGATGCATTATCTTTACTGTGATGTCACTGTGGGAACTGTTCTCAGCACGGCTGGTGAGGCAGACAGTAATGAATGCCCTTCTGCTGCACTGTGACCTGTAGTTCACCTGCTGGAAGACTACATTCACCCGAGGGAGGGGTGAACGTGCACCCATCCTCCTCGTGGCGCTCATCAAACCATTTTAAAACCAGTCACAGAGTTTGGACTTGGAGGGCGCCCCAATCTCTTCCCTTGATTATTTAATTATGCAATAAGGAAGAGCAAAGATTGGTGCAAAATCTAGCAGCACCGTTTACTTTGTCTGACATTGATAGAATTATGAATGATGGCTGAAGAGAGTGCATGGGAGCTTGGCTGAGACATTTTGTACTGTCCTGGGATAAGCTAAGGAAGCAGGGCTGGCTTCTGCTTGCAATTAGCAAATTAAGCCTAGCGTAAATGGCTGCCCTCATAGAAATGAGCTTTGTGCTTCTCAACTGACCCAGAGCTGGGGAAAGCCTCCTTTAGATTAATTGCTGTTGTAAAATTGCATTTGTCTCCATCGGTGGTGATCTTCTATGGTTCCTCACATGGAAATAATAGGTTGCGCATTGCAACATTTCTCATCTGGGTTTTTGCATCTGTGCAATTGGGTCTTAAAAGGAGGACTGCACGTCTTCTTCTACAATCACACATTGGCCGCAGAGTACTGACCATTTAATGCTTTCTGCTTCGAGTGGCGCACATCAGGTAACATGACTTGGTCGTGCAACGCCCATCCTTGAAACTGCAGCAGAAGCTGACTTAGAAGATGGGGTGGATTAATTTCTAATGACTACACTCATTTCCCAGTGTGCAAAAGCTGGAAACTAGATGGAATAGGGGTGGAAATGTAGGCTGAGAGACATTTTGACATAAACAGACTAGATTAAATCCAGTATGGCTGAGGTTTTACGCAGACATAGCCTGACTATATCCTAGTCGGCTAGAAGACTTTCACTTTTCAACCAAATATATCCAGGTTTTCACCTGAATGCCTAGACCAACCTTTCAGACTTTTCACCCCAAAAATATTCCCTGGGTTTCTTCGCTCCACAGGACTTCTCCTACGACGAGACGAAGGCAGACTTCAATGTGGACGCCCCCAACGGCGTGGTGATGGAGGGGTACCTATTCAAGAGAGCCAGCAACGCCTTCAAGACGTGGAACAGGTGGGCCCCGAACTGCCCCGCCCAGCTAGGCCTCGCACATGGAGGGGAACGGGGGCCACAAGCTGGCCACAGATCAGACCACACCTTAGTGAGGAAATACACCTGCCTGGGCCTGTATGCCTCATTCATCAACCCAGCTAAGGCTTATTTCCCAGCTCGGTGTGATTCATCAACAAATTATTGTGTGTATGGCATACACAGCTTTGCTGACTACTAAGTTTTCCATGCATACAAAAGATTAAGGACTTGAGGGAATGGTCAAATATCTGAATTAAATTTATGCCAAGTTTGTTATATGACCTCCATCCACTTCAAATGTGTCAAAATCGGAAGGTGAATCTAAAAGGCCTGTATTACAGTAGTTAGTAGATTTAGGGGCCATAAAGAAAGTTAAAAAAACATCCTCCGCCCACCAGCGAGGTCTGCAAATGGGCAATGCGGTCCACCTACATCAGAAGAAAGGGCTTTTCCGTTTGGATCAATGGGGGCCACCTGCGCCAACAGCTTACTGGAGATCCCTGCTGACCGCTCAGTACATAGATCCCATAGATACCCACCTCTCGCCCATATGCAGTACTGTAATTGATTCTGACCTGGACTGTCTGTAAAATGAACTACCCACCCCCCACCCCCAAACGTATGAGAAGCCCAATGCGAACTCGGCCCAGCGTGTAATGAATCCCCTTATCGGAAGAGCGGGATCTCCTGGGATATGCAGTTTTGTGAGTGGCTCTTTGGCCGAGACGGCCAGGGCGGCATTATTTCAGCCCGAGGGGTCGCGCGGGCCTTTAGTGAGGGTGTCCATCTAACGGCCATCTTTTATTCATCTCTCTCTCTCTTGCAGGCGGTGGTTCTCCATACAGAACAGCCAGCTGGTGTATCAGAAGAAGCTGAAGGCGAGTGCGGGGGTGTCCTGCGGCATGCCCGTATAAAGGGCGGGTCACGCGGGTTTGAGAGGATAAGTGCAGGCCGGGAGGAGGAGGGCTGGTTTTAAAGCAGACGCGCCTCATCGCCACGGGGTTGCACGAGCGTTGAGATCCCGGCTACGGCATTAGCAATGCAGCCGGAGAACATTCTGGAAAGGGTCAGGAACGGAGGCACTTAAACCTGCTCTCCTGAGCACCGCTCTGGGATAACAGCCCAGCGGGGGAGCACACGGGAGTGTGTGTGTGTGTGTGTGTGTGTGTGTGTGAGCACAAGTGCACGCCTGTGTTTGTTTGTGTGTGATATCAGTAATGTCTGTTTGCAGGAGTGCACTGAAGAGGGATGCATTTAAAGGCATCGTAGAGACGTTGTCCTCCTGTGCTTCAAATATTGTGTGTGTGTGTGCCTGCTTGTGTTTGGGCGTGTGTGCGTGTGAATGCATTTGCATGTGTATGTCTGTGTGTATGTGTCTGTGTGTCCATGTGCATCTAGGTGTATGTGTGTGTGTTTTAGCACTGCATGTGTAACTAGAATGGATCCACACAAGTCCCCTGCCCTCCCCACCACACCAAGGGATTTAAAGTTTCACTCATCAAAAACAGGATGGGTCCATTCCAGCTATGAATGCAGTTCAGTTGTTTGTGGAGGCATTGTGATGATGTCATTGGGTGTGGCCATGCGTGAGTGACACTCCTGGCCTGCCTGTCACAGGACTCCCTGACGGTGGTGGTGGAGGACCTGCGGCTCTGCTCAGTCAAGCCCTGCGAAGACATTGAGAGGAGGTTCTGCTTCGAGGTCGTGTCTCCCACCAAGTACGTCTCACACAGTTTCCACCTCAAAAAATAATTCTCCTATTATATGATAATATTCATTAAAAATAGATACACTGCATTCTAAAAATTCTCATTTTTTTGAGGTTATTCATCCTGAAATAATTTTCTTACTTGATGTTTTTTTTTCTTTCTTAATACATAAAGAGGCTGTAAAAAATTTATCAGGGGTGTGTAATGTTAGCAAGATTTTATTTTAAGAAAAAAAAATAATCTGAAGAAAAGAAGAAACTCAGATTATGGGATCTAGAGAAGTTAGACATGTTGGTAATTGCGCTGAGCGTATAATTGAATGACGCCATACTCCACAGAGCATCAAACATAGAAACCCACAAGGGATTCATATAATATAAAAATAATATAAAAGAAAAATGTTCAAATCACAGCTGCAGGTTCTTTGGCATTGTGTTTTCCTTATCCTGCTTGAGTGACAGAGCTTCTACCATTTTAATCATTTTAAAAGTGTCCAATAAGAAGAAAGGGGAAAAAAACAAATAATAGTAGGAAATGAGTCCAGTGTGGCTCATACAGTTGGTGGGTGAGTAATGTCTGTCAAGGGGGTATCGGTAGAAATGGAGAAAACCATAAATTCCACGCAAATGTCAGGAAGTATTTTTGGAGTTGTCGATGCATGGAGTAGCTTGCCAGTTCATGCAGTAGAGGCAGAAACCCTCAAAATATTTTAAGGGGTAGTTACCTTGTTAGATTTTAAAAAAATATTATTTCAGTATGTTTTCAATTGCTCTTGCTGGTTTTTGTGTAGTTGTGTAGAAGTTTCTGATGACCTGCTGGCTGTTTAATGGCAATCACAGGTTCATGGTTTAAAATGCACTTCACGTAACTCCAGTGAAGCTTGTACAGTGACATCATGCCCTCTGAGATTGTATGTGTCAATTTTCCAAAAAATTTTTTTTTTATTGGCACAAGAAAACGACTGAAAATTGGTTCGAGACCAATAATTGATTGTCCGATTGCCTGTTCATTATGTATTCTTATGTTCTTAAGTATGAAACATAAAGAAAGGTATTAGTGATGTGATTTGCGGACGGGGTTGAGTGACACTTCTGTGATGTAAAGAGCACTGCCCTGGCCCCGCCCACAGGAGCTGCATGCTGCAGGCCGAGTCGGAGAAGCTGCGGCTGGCCTGGATCCAGGCCGTGCAGGCCAGCATCGCCTCCGCCTACAGAGAGAGCCCCGACTGCTACAGCATCCAGGTCCGTTACCCACAATCCCCTGCACCACAAATGCAGACAGATTTAGGGGCAACAGACTCAATGTTATTTGGATACTGGTCACTGTAGTCATATATGGATGAAAATGTCGACTCGGTGTCATTCAAATAATCAACCATATTTCTTTGTATGTTCAATCATAAGCACTTACATTAGTGTGAATTAGACCTTTTATCTTGGAGAATTGTGGGTTTGACAGCCATTGTACCAAAACTAACTGTTATTCTGTGTGTGTGTGTGTGTGTCTGCGTATCTGTACGCGTCTCATCAGCGTCTGGATCGGACGGCTTCTCCGTCCACCAGCAGCATCGACTCGGCCAGCGAGCCGCGGGAGCGGAGTGCGCGGGGGGAGAGCCACCTGCAGCGCATCCAGAACATTCCGGGAAACGATCAGTGCTGCGACTGCGGCCAGGCCGACCCGCGCTGGGCCAGCATCAACCTGGGCATCCTGCTGTGCATCGAGTGCTCCGGCATACACAGGTGCCTTAACCCCAACCCTAACCCTGCTCTGCATCGAGTGCTTCGGCATACAGCTAGCATGACTAGCTCGACTAGCAAGCTCACTGGCAAAGTCATGATGAAGACTGTAGTATTTTATTGCTTATTTTACTCCATAATGCTAACTTATAGCAACAACAGAAGATATAAAGCACTTGCACAAATTATGGAAACACTGCATTTATAAACATTTTTGATTATTGCAATATTTTGCAAAAATTTCCCTTAGGTATAATGAATGTAATATGTAATAAATGTAATATCAGCATAAAACAAAAATGAAAAAAATATTAGCATTTTATTGCATTTTAGTCCAGTGGAATAACATTCAGGGCGATCATAGGCAGTTTGCCTGGCTTTGTTTACCATGGTGAGTGACCCGGAGAACTCTGGTTGACCGTACTGAAGCACTTATTGGAGGAACACTAGCTGATCCCGTTCTTGTGTTATCATCACATGGAAAGAGAATATCGAAGCGCGGTCTCTAGAGGCCATGGTGCAGACCATGGGCAGCGTCTACCGCAGCCTGAGGAGAGTCGATCGAGTCGCCCGACCTTTCTCTGCCTCCTCTCTCCGGCCGAGCCCTGTCAATCACGCACGTGATCCGCCCACGCCTGCCCAATGAAGGATTACCGCCAGAAAGCCCGCAGATTGGATTAAGTCACGTTCAATTGCCTTTACCTGACCTCAGAGAGGTGCTAACGTCGCGGGAGACGGATCATTAATCGCTGGATCTTTAGCCCCCTCAAGGGCGAAGGACATCGTCGTCCTTCCAGCGCACACTGTATGGCAAACTGTTCAGATAAAGGATACGAGAACAGCGCTAACCATTAGCTGTAGCCCGATAGCCCCCTCGCTGCTGCGTCTTTCAGCTTGTTTCACAGGGAGAATTTAATAAATGGTGTTTTTCTGCAGCACTGGATTCAGGAAACCGATTATCACTGTTTACGTAATCGTGGCTCCCTTGGCCGTAGACCATCTGTTGACAATTCCTGGCCACGCAGCCAGGCGCTCTTCCCACATGGGGCTTAGTCGTGCCCCTACTTTAAGCGGAGGGGCGCACCGGTTTTCTTGGAGGGGGCGCCACGGTTGCCTGGATACCTGGCGAGGCGCGAGGCCCGTGAGGAGAGGCCTCATTTGCATGACAAGCGTGACCTGTCGGAGAGTTTCCCGTGGGATTAGGCACCGCCGTTTCAGATAATTGATTTCACCTGGTGGTCTATCCAGTCATGGAACTCTCCGGAATCTTGAGGTGCTGCTTACACCGGGATTTCCGGTAGCACAGTGTGCGAATGAGAAGATGAGAAGAAAACAGTGTGTGGATGAGAAGAAGAGCTGACTCATCTGAGGGATGATTCTCAGTTCTCACTGGGTCTGCCTGTGAAAATGTGGGCCCTCTGAACTGTATACTGAACTGAATGTTTCGGTTTCATAGCTTGCTCTGTGTACCCTAGTCTTCCATTTCTGTGGTTGGTACAAATGAAATAAGACTAGGCCCAAAGCTCTTGTTCTCCTATAATAACTTCCCATCTGTCACTGTAATGTGGGCCATTGCATCTCTTGGTTAAGATTTAGTTTAAGGTTTAGTAGTCCACACCACAGCTACATTTCTGCCTTAAAACAAGATATCGGCTTCATTTCAGCATACCCCTCACCCCAGTGCACTGGTCCCAACACTTTTTCTAAACTTGCTTGTTCGGTCTGAGTGGTGACCTTGTGAATGACTGAATGGGTTAAGAAGCTGGAGTGTTACTCTGTGGGCCCACTGGCCCTCAGTCAGCGAGGAAGAGGAGGCTGAATGAAACAGGGTAGGCCAGGGAGAGGAAGAGGAGGAGTTTGGCTTGGATGGAGGAGGAAGGGATGAAAGACTTTCACTGCTCAGCAGTCCTCCTGATATTCGTTCATTCCAAAAACTGCACTCTCACAGCAGGCGGTGTTACAAGCAGCAAAATCTGTTGTTTTTGTCTATTATCCAGTTTCCTAATGCTTTCATTCCTTTTTGTTGTTTCAGGAGTTTGGGGGTTCACTGCTCCAAGGTGCGCTCTCTCACGCTGGACTCATGGGAACCGGAGTTACTGAAGGTGGGTCCCCCATCTGGCCCGTTTGGGTTAAGTGACAGAAGTCCTTAATGGGGTCCTTCATCTCATTTACATCGCAGTGTTTCTGTGCAGGCATAAAGTCGGGCAGCCTTTGACATGGTTTTCATTGGTTCTGCTATGACCTTTTAACCCCATCCTGTTCCGGCTCCCTTGCAGTTGATGTGTGAGCTCGGAAACAGCATCATCAACCATATCTATGAGGGAACCTGCGAGGAACTGGGTCTGAAGAAGCCGGGGCCCTCCAGCTCAAGGTGAGCGCTGCCTCTGATGCACTGATCTGGGGTCAGCCAACCTGTCCCTGCACGCTAACCAAACAGTTTTCTGTAAATAGTCTAAACTAGGGCTGTCATATTTAGATTCAATATTCGGGTAAATTTCATATGGAAATCTAACATGTTCCCTGTTTCAAAAAGTTGCCTTGTTTTTTCACGTGCATAGCTGCTTAAACTAACCAATCAAAGAAGTGCTTGCTCACGCTGAGACACTAAATTACAAAATGAAAAATTAACAAAAAATATATTCTTGTGCCTGCCTTCCTGCTCCCCCTTGTGGATGTAACACACATAACAGATACTGCCCAAGTGTATTACATGGCAATGTATTAATTATACAATTTTGAGGTATTTATGTACATTTTGTGGAGAAAAAAAAAATATATTTGATATATTTAAATCACTTTTGTTTAAAAAAAAAAAAAAAAACTATATTCAAGCTCAGTCTTTTAGTCAAGTTGACAGTCCTAGTCTAAACCCATCCAAGTTGCCTAAGCTCATGAATTATGCAAGTTTAGAGTCATTTTACCTGTAGCAGAGATGTATGTAACTACTGCTATCAGAGGAAGAGACAGACATTTGCAGCCTCTCCCCCTGGTCGCTGTCGCAGGCAGGAGAAGGAGGCGTGGATCAAGGCCAAGTACGTGGAGAAGCGCTTCCTGAAGAAGATGGGGCGGGGCGGCGAGGCGCTGGCCAACGGCGAGCGCAAGCCCGGCCGCTGGAGCGTCAAGAAGTGCCGGCGGCACAACAGCTCCGGCAGGGCGCCCAAATCCCGCCGCAAGCACCGGCAGGAGCCCGGCAGCGCCTCCCCCGGCAACCTCTCCACGGGTACGCCGCTCGCCGCCACGCCGCTCACCCTTCCCATGATCCCCGTCTGTGAGCCTCGCTGTACAGAGTAAAAGCAGGGCCTTTCCTGTAGTTTCAGCTGCTTTCTCTCTACTGCTGTACAGGTTATTCACATGCACAGAAGCCATTACAAACAGTCATATGTTACTTGTCAATACCACTTGACATTTATACAGTGACTATGTGGTGTGTACATTCCAAGTCAGAGGTTGTTTCTGAGGGTCCATAGCGAGTGGGGGGATTACAGTGCTTTAGGGTCGCACTGGCGGCAGGTTTTTGGGGTTTGCCTATCTCCCTGATTTTTAAGTGTGTGCAAACCCCTCCCTCTGTGTCTGTACCCCCACCCCACCCCACAGCTGCTGCCCTGGAGAGGAAGTTCCGCCGGGATTCGCTCTTCTGTCCCGACGAGCTGGACACCCTCTTCTCCTACTTTGACACAGGCTCTGGGCCCCGCAGTAAGCACCATCTCTCTTTCACACACACACACACACACACACGTGGAGAGGCGGAGGGGGTGACTAACGTGTCCCTGGCTTGGCACTCGTTGGCCCTGCAGGTCTGAGCAGCGACAGCGGACTCGGCGGCAGCACCGACGGCAGCACAGACATCCTGGTGTTCGGTTCGGTGGTGGACAGCGTCACAGAGGAAGGTGGGTGGCTCTGGACGCAGGAAGTGATGGTGTGTTTACAGGAAGTGAATATTTCAGTGGCTGAATGATTACCAGCCACAGAATAGAGCTCTTTAGTCCTTTAGCACAGCGCTAGAGAAAGCAGGGTAGCAGAAGCGGCCATACAGACGGCTCTGTTTTCTCTGAACCCCAATCTTTCCCTCTGGCTTTCAGCATCTCTATGGTAGGGATCTTCCACAGAGACTCTCTGCCAGACTCAGAGAATGGAGGAGATTAGGCCTCTGAAAGGGGAAGAGAAAGTCTTAAGAAGGGTTTCTTTTCTTTTCTTCTCTAATATCAATGAAATCAGTAGACTAGCCCCTAGGATGCATTGATACAGTACATGTCTATGCTGACGAGACTGATTGTTTTAATGGCTTTGTGGTTTGGTTGATGGTGTCTTCATGCAACCAGTTTGTGCCTTGGTCAATTTGTGGTTCAGTTCCTGACCAATCAGTGAGCTAGAAAGGGTAGAGTAATTAAGACCTAAAAGGAAGTTAAAGGCAGAAATGCCTCTCTCTGTGGTGTGCGTTTGTGTGGGTGTCTGGGTTTGGGCGACATGCTGACCGGTCTCCGTGTGCGCAGAGTGCGAGGTCTCGGAGGAGTCCAGCGAGGAGGCGGAGCTGGAGGCCGAGGCGTGGGAGCAGGACGATGCGCGGGAGCTCCACCCGGGGGCGCTGCTGTACAAGGCGTCCCGGGCCAGGAACCTGCCCGTCATGGCCGAGGCGCTGGCGCACGGGGCCGACGTCAACGCCGCCAGCCAGGAGGACGAGAGCAAGACCCCGCTCATCCAGGCTGTGATAGGGGTGAGGCCCCTCACGCGCGTGCACACTCAGGCCTTAACGCCAACAAAGCAGGAGTTTGCACTATAGGCCCAGAGCACGTAGCATCAAGGTTCCAGCAGTGTATTGGTCCACTTGCATCTAATGTCTAGTCCAACTAGACGAAATCTAGGTGTTAGCTGTTTTGATTCACTTTTTTCTTTATTAGACAGCTTTTCTGTGCATGCGTGGGAATGCCTGGGAACTCCTGTACACATGAATGAGCCAATCACCTAACTCACACTTAGCTTCATAATCAGTGTTAGCGATCTCAGCATCAGTCTCTATGAGCTGTTAGGAGTTGGTTGTCGTTAGCAGGCATTAGCAGCTTACACTTCAAACAGAAACAGTCACACAGAGAGCCTCAGTTTCTGCAGGTAGAGCCTGGCAGGTCTGCTACTGATTTTCAAAAGCACCACAAAGTGTGGAAAGTTGTGGCAGTTCTTTTTTCTCCCAGCACTCCCCACGACAGAAGAGTGGCAGTTTCTCACAGCAGGCAGGGTTCATGGCAGTGATGCTGTTCTTTGAGACAGTCCCAGAGTTGAGGTGGGGGGTCATTATCAGCCTCGGCAGGAACCGCTCCTCTCCCTCCCCTAAGCGTCCCCCCCCCCCCATGAGTCTTCTGAGCGAGCTGGAAGCAGGCTGCATCGCCTGCAAGGAGATCCTCATCTGAAGAATTAAAACCTTTTTCCTTTCTCTCCCTCTTTGTTTTCTCTCTTTCTTCACTGTCTCTCTTTCTCACTCCTGCTGTGTTTTCCCCTTTTCTCACCTTTGCTTCTGTTTGTTTGCCCCCCCTTCACTCTTTCCCCTTGTTTCTCTCCCTCACTACTCTATGCCCCCTCTCTATCACTCTCTCTCTCTCTCTCTCTCTCTGCCTGGCAGGGCTCTTTGATAGCCTGTGAGTTCCTTCTTCAGAACGGTGCGGATGTCAACCAGAGAGACACGCGGGGGAGAGGGCCGCTGCACCACGCCACGTATCTGGGGCACACGGGGTGAGAGGCAGCTTTTCACCAGCCTGGCATTCCCTCTGCACCGCTACGCCACGCTAGCAAATCAGCCATGCTAACAACAAATCAGCCATGCTGACTAATGAGCTATGCTAAACAAATCAGCTATGCCAACATTAGAGCTGTTAATTAGTAATGTGTCTCTCTCTATCGCTCTCTATTTATATTATCAGCATTACTGTACTTTGACGGATGGCTACCTCATTTTAGCACGAAACCACTGTGAAAGTGATGAGGCTTTCTTCATGAATGTCTCTGATTTCATCCAGTAATAACTTATATGGTATATGGTCTGAATAATTCATTCCTGTAATTATTGAATAACCACATTGCTTGTGGTGCTCTTTGAATAGTCTTCACCAGACCGTAGTTCTTTAATGCGTGGGTGGATGTAAGAAGGACAGGATTCCTTTCAGTACAGTACAGTAAGTTGAGTGCAGTACAGTGTGATCGAGCGTACGGTGCGCTGCGCCCCCCCTCTGTCCCGCAGGCAGGTGTGTCTGTTCCTCAAGCGGGGCGCCACGCAGAACGACGGGGACGACGACGGACAGGACCCCCTGAGCATCGCCGTGCAGGCCGCCAACGCCGACATCGTCACCCTGTACGTGTCACCCTCCCACCGGTCATGACGTCACGGCGCGATGCGTGGCTTTGCACCGTGCCTAAAATCCTAAAATCACCCCCCAGCTGTGCCAATATTCTTCATAGATCTGAGTGCCATATTAACAGAGATGGGAGAAAGTGCTCTAGAATGTTCTGTGCAGTTCAGGCTGGGCACCCTGTCATATACCCTCAGATTTAAGGGCGCAGTTGTGTTACACTGTACCACCTAGTTCACAGATTTGAACAACTGCCCAGTTCCTTTACAACTGTTTTTGTCTGAACAATGTGTCATTTTTGACATTTTAGTGCAGATTGTTTGCAAGACCTTGTGTGACCCTAACATCACTCTTCCACCCACTTCAACTCCCAACTTCTTTCCAATGCCCAATCTCCTCCCCCTCCTGTCGCAATCTCCTCCCCCTGTCCTCCCCTAGGTTGCGGCTGGCCCGGATGAACGAGGAGATGCGGGAGTCTGAAGGCCCGTTCGGACAGACAGGTCAATACCCCAGTAGCAGCCCGACCGAGCAGCAGTATAAGAAATGCATTCAAGAGTTCATCTGCCTTACCATAGAAGAGTGCTAACGGGGTGGGCCCTGTTCAAAGGGGGGAGGGGCTTTGTGGATATGGGGTGGGGTTGAGGGGAGGGACTGGCCCATTCCCATGATGGCCATTCTCCAGCAAAATTTCCTGCAGGCTCCTCCCCCGTCCCCTCCCTTCCATCTCTCCCAGAGTGCATTGCATTGCTTAGAGATCGCTGTTATTCTTTGCAGTATTCATCCTCCACTTTGTACAATACAACCACTGAGCCAATGAGCCATGGTGCATGGGCATACTGCAGGTAGAACTGGGGGGCCAGATGCTCCAAGGGGTGGGGCTTACTCCTGACAGGTCATGGCATTGGCCTCCATCTGGCCTGGGCAGGACATAGACACAGGAGTGCAGGGAAACTCTTAGATCCATGTCTGTTGGGCACTGTTTCTTCCCTCATTCCCATGTCTCATAGACGTTCGTCTTTTTGAGGCACGTCTTTTCATCGTGTACCTTGAAAATTTGCAGCCGTCTATGGTCAGACTGAGACACCAATGAGTGACAGTTTGGAAAGGAAGTGCCAGGAGGCCAGTCGACCACAGGAACGTGCATTTCCTGTCTGAGATCTTTGGTATCGCCTAGCGAAGGCTTCAGCAAATGGCCTGGTGACATAAAGTCATGAAGGAATCCTATGTTTCTCTCCGTATTTCTACCAAAGGGTCAGAGCTAGAAAGGGCAAGTCCGTGTTCAGGTGGATTAAAATAGTCCAGGTCTGAGATAGACAGTTTCACCCCAAAGCCGCATGCAAGAAGGACATACATCTTACCACACACTCCAGTCATATTTCTTAAAGGGACCAACTTTCACAAACAACACCATGCTCAGTCAGTCAATAATATTTTGGAACTTCCTTACTTGAATTAGCTTTTATACAGATACAATTTCCACACCCATGCCAGGTCACATAAATTTCAGATGTTCTGAAATAAGGGATCACTCCAGTCCTGGAGGGCCACAGTGTCTGCTGGCTATTGGCTTACTTTAAGTTAGTGATTGGCCAATGAGTCCATCTGGTAGAACACTTGGAATGTTGGTAGTGGGATGGGTGTATTCCCTTAGTCCGGTGTTTCCCAAAACTCTCCTCAGGTTCTCCCAGTGAGATCCAGGTATTTGATGTGTTCCATCTCAAGCGCAACTGACGCAACTGATCAAGGGCTTGATTACTTGTATCAGGTGTGCTTGTGGTGGAACACATCAAATATCCCGGATCCGGCCTGGTGTGCTCGAGGAGAGGATTGGGAACCGCTGCCTTAGTGCCAGACCCCAAAAAGCATGAGGTCTCCGTGGGGTGAGAACAGAAGAAGCGCAAGCCCTGGTTCTTCTACGAGTCCCTGGCTCCTGCTGTCCGTGCCCAAAGAGCACACCCTTAGTGTGCTGAGAGGTTTCCGGAAGAACGCTGTGAATTTGCTTTTCAGGCATCTTCAGTCCTGTGGGAAAAAGACATGATGTAGGTGAGATTTGAGTAGGCTTTATCATACACTGTGTCAGCCCACAAAATCTCAGTACTTACAGGAGTCCGGTCTAACCTTGCTAGAGTGAAATGGCACGATATAATATGTGCGTGTGTGTGTCTGTGTGCCTGCATGTGTGTATTTCAAATGGGAGGGGACTCATGAACATAATAGTTGAGATATGTGGGCCAACATGACTGTGAATCCAAGTTTCTCTCTCAAAAGAAATGTGTATATACACAATGGAGATTTGGATAGTGCAGTTTATTTAAAATAAGGTACTAGGTTCTAGGACTTTACTAGGAGTACAGCAACATTGTGCACTTTTTGTATCTTTGATATTTTCTTGTACTTTACCGTTGTAATTCTGTTGCTTTTGGGTATTTGTATCCAACACTCTCAGAAATGTAGCTACAGTGGAGGTACATTTTTGTCCTTTAAGGAATAAATTTTGTGAATGTACCCTGAAAGTACAACACTGTTCTATTTGGGTACTAGTAAATACCTTTTAAAACAAAAATGGTACAAATGAATTATGTATGGCTGGCTAGGGGTACAATTTAATGTGCCTGTTGGGTACCACCCCAGTGACAAGTGTTTGTACCTTTTTAGGCACTTTTTCCAACCGTTTTTTCTGAGAGTGAATAGAACAACTTTGTCATCAGATTTTTATTTATATTCAACTGCCCAGAGGACTAGTGCAATGATTATTTCAATACAGATAATCTGTATTTCTTTAACTTTCTTATTTTTAGTCTGTTTAATTTTTAACAAGACAAAGCAGATGGTATTTTTTTAAACTTGATATATTTTGTTAGGCTTTCATTTTCTGAGCGCTCACACTCACATACTTGTCAGTTCATCAACCTTGGATCCCTATTAAAAGCCTGTTTGTAGGGAATAAGACCACAAATCTACAATAAAACAGTACACTAGATAGTTATTTGGGTTTTTATAAGCAGAATTGTTTCAAGAGAAAAACTATTGATTTGAATATATATAGTATATATACATGTGGTAAGATGTCTGTGTATTTGTAGACGTATGTTTGAAATACTGATTTGCAAACCGATATGTAAAAATACTATCATAATTGTTGTTAGTTATTTGCTTTGTTGGAATACTGCATGGGGTGATATTGCCCTGACCCTTAACCTCTAGTTGATTTGTTCTCCTGTAGTGGTTGTAGGTGAATATGTGATACTCTGTACAGTCCTTGTTATAAGAACCTTGTAATGTGATGCCAAATCCTGAGTTTGAAAACTGTGCAAATAATGACGTAGCTATAGTTCGCTGCTCAGCCAGAAAGTTGCTGGCCATCCCGTCAGAGCGGTTGTACATGATACAGGTCTTCATTCAATGGGTCAAATACACCATCAGAAACATTGCATACATACAGGCCAAGGTAAAATGTCCGCTTGCGTGCTTCACTTCACCCGAGTTTAAATTGACTGTTCTTTACCTTGTACTGTATGTCCTTTGCTCTAATTGCATACGCATTGCAAAGGTTTCAATTCGCCCAGATACGTCATTAACCCTGACTATGGAATTTAACTGTTCTTTTCTCTGATCTTGCTTACGCAACATTACTACTTCAGCTGGCACCCGAAATGAACTAGAGCGTTGTGAAATGAACGTAAAACCCACTTAAATTTGATGCTCATTCACAAGGACCGAGCGCATTGAGGTTAGTCTGGATGGACACTCTAATGCTTGCTTACGAGCGATCCCGGTCGACGACGATAGCTCTATTATTCATGTTTTCTGCGACTTGGGGAGCTGGCGTTGTGGCCTTTGATGTCACTAAGCCTCAGGTTGAATCTGCCGCCAAGCCCCAAAATATAAACTATTCATCTGTTATGTAAATCAACCTCTGCCGCGTGTATAATTGTAGAGTTATCTAACTGTGGCCCATGTGCACTGTATTTAATTATGTGTTC
Organism: Anguilla anguilla; assembly: GCF_013347855.1. NCBI lineage: Eukaryota > Metazoa > Chordata > Actinopteri > Anguilliformes > Anguillidae > Anguilla > Anguilla anguilla. Next base: position 30,184,016 of record NC_049211.1, read on the forward strand.
TCATTATAGATTCAACTTATGTAACCAGGAGAGGCTGAAATTCAGTCTAAATCCAATGCACTTCATCCTTTATTTTCAGCGACGCGTTTAAGCAGTCTTACATAACCCTGAATTCAGCAAGCTGTGAATTAAACCCAATATTTGATGGCAGAACTCGAGGGGGGGGATGTAACTGTTGCTTACGCTTTTTTCAATCAATATTAAGGAAGAAACAAATTAATTTCAGCTTGATTTAATCTCATTGAAACAGAGCCCAGTGTATTTACTGGGCAGCTCGCTCCTTTTACGCTTTGAAGGCTTCTCGCTTTGAAATGGCCGATTTGCTTCAGAGCTTCGCTGCGGCTCAGTGAAGTTTCCTTTCTGCCGAGGACGGCCCGTCTTAACGGTGGAACTGGTGTATGGTGCATGTAGAAACCCAAGCAGCACGAATGAATGGACTCTACTGTTTCTGTCTTGTGTGTTCATCTCACCACGGTTCCACCGTTTAGAAAGGAGCTGTTGGGCACGATTGTTGGGAAGTTGGCCAGTCTGTAGATTAACTCGTTGGACTGAAAAGCCATTGTGTTGCAGTTCCTCAGAAATGTTGATGAGGCACACATAGAGGTGGGGGAGAGGACAGCAGCTTATTGTTCCACGTAATGACCATTTCCTGTTCACCCTATATGTACCAGAAGCAATGGAAGCATTTTCAATGGAATTAAACCAAAGAAAGGAATATTTAAGTGAAAATACAACTTCTTTCCTCCCAATATGGCTGGATATGAAGTCGGTAATAACTAATTACTGAACAAAATACCCCATTAAAGGCAAGATAGGACAAAAGAGAATTTGTGACCGAAATATTATTTATAAAATCCCCTGTAGCCATGACTATATTCAGGATAAGCACGGCCTTGAGTGCTGTATTGCCAGCTGAAGTGGTAAGGGTTGTGTCTTTGGTGACTGTTTCATGGTGGGTGTAGAAAGCGCTTCTGAGCGACTGTGCTGTAAATACGCTGAAGCTTTTTAACTCCTCTGCTGCCTCCTTTCAAAACACGGCCGTGAGCCTTTCATCTTTTCTCACCAGGAGCCGACCGTTCTCTCTGAACACTGGTGGAGAACGGCCTGTGTCTCTGATATCCCTGTACAACCCACACTCCTGCTGTCTATCTGTTTTTGAATTTCATGTCTTTTTTTCTTTTCTGGTTGTCTTTCAAACCACTGGAAAAGAAATCTAAATAAAACTATGTGAATGAACTGTTAACCAGCTCTTCGTTTCTGCTTCCTGTCTGCGTGAATTCTCCTCTGTCTGTGTTGGTTTAACGTTCTGATTCTGCCAGTAGGGCTAACTGCATTAACCTTGGGGTGGGTGGTATAGATTTAAGGTTGGGTGAAATTGGATGGGGGTTGTACTGATGCTTTCCGGGGGGGGGGGGGGGTTATGGGATATTACCCACAATTCACATTGATTACTGAGGCAGTGATTGCAATCGAGTCTTCTCAAAGGGTGGCCTTCTCTAATGTATGAAGATTTTAAGGTAAATATCCATCACCAATCTGCTTATTATATATTTATTCTGTGTGTATATATAGTATTCATAGTGCATATCTATCTCCCTTTTGTACTAGCTAAGATTAGGTCTGCTCTGTTCCTGTATTCTTTGACCAATTTTAGGTGTAGCCAACCTCCACATGTTAAAAATAACTCCCTTTCTTAATGTGGGTGCTTTGACTACAGACTTGCTGTATAAACTCCATCCACATACATAACACAGCATGCTACATAACATACTATGATACCTAAGAAATGTGTAATATATATGTAGAACCAAATGTTTTACTTATATACTGAAATATGTTCCATATTGAAAATTGTATTTGGACTGACTTGTGGTTCTGAAGAAACTTCAGTTTGAGCAGCTTTAGAACATACTGGTAGAAGGCAGGCAGTACTGCTCTAGAGCCTTTGCTATGTAATTGGCATTGATGCCCCCCCCCCTGGAGGGTTCATGTTTGGAACAGAAACACTCTCAATGTATTGTTTGTGGTCTCTAGTCTATGTAAGTGCATAATAGCTGTACACAGGGTGCAAACCATGTGGGCATGTCTGCTTGGGTACATGGTGTTAATGGCTTTCCTCACTATCCTGAAATGTTTCCTCATGAAAAATCACTGATGGAATAATAGGGGTTCCAGCATTATAGTGAAGACATCTAGGGGTGCATTTCAGAGGTTAGACATTTTCCTTATCAAAGTATAAAATGACAAAGTGATGAATGTTAGATATTAGATAAAGTTGAACTGCAGCTCGTTTTATTTATCCCAGTTCATCCTTAAAAAGTAATGTTTACTTCTTGAAATAATGACTAATAATATTTATATACCTCAATTGTCTGGAGGACATGTTTGTAAAATGTATTAGTTGCACTGTATTTAAGACAGAACAAACAATATAATATATATCATTTCAGCTCTACTTGAATGCCCTATATAAATGTAGATCTATCCACCACAGTGGTTCGAAATTGCTATTTTTGCACACCATAGACGTCATTCTGCAGCAGTTTTTAAAAAGGGTGCCAACTGCCAAATAATTGCCATATGGCTCGGCAAGCTTTTGCTGAAGAATTTCCATAATTAATTGAACAATGCATAACAACAGTATCCACACACCCTTTAAAGTACATACCCGGTTTTAGGGGCTATTGTGGCTAAACAATAAAAAAATATTTCTTGAAAAGTAACTAACTAAATTCCTAAGGGATCACAAAACAGTCTCACACTGTCACAATGCTAGCATGTCCATTCAGTGTTAGCCAGGCTGTGTAATTCCCGTGTAATCCTCATTAGCAGATTAACAAGGCTTTATTGATTCTGCTCTCCCTCATTTTCTGTGGATTTGTGATCAGTCTTATTAATATGACATATCTGTTTTCTGTCTCAATGAACAGATCAGTTTGATTAATGTAATTTAATCTGATAAATATTTTTTTCTGTTAATTTTTTAGTCATTGTCACTTGAACAATCAAAACCAAGAATCAATGCTATTCTTTTCAAAGAAACCGGTAATACTGATAAGATAACCTGAAAGACATGTTAGATTTACAGAAATGACCACATTGCTATTTGGCTTAGTGTATAACATCACGTTTATACTGGACAGTTGCTCAGTTAATCTGGGCATGATCGCATTGTGAAGGAAAGACCGACCACTAATTCTGTAGAAATAATTATTATAAAACATATCACTAGACTTCCATTGCATACATTGCTGTATTTGGAAGGATATCAAATACCCTGAAACATGGGTGCTGCATAATTGGCCGTGGTGTTGCCTGGGGCAACAGGGTTTCAGTCAGCCGGGAGGTCACCCCGTATCAGCGACTCCTCTGGTTGTTCGTACTTCACTGTGTACTCCTCCAGCACAGTGACTGCACAGCTCGGCTGGCAGAACGTAGAGCTTAAAGAGTAGGAGGACAGTGTGTGCCTGTCTGCGCTATCCCAAATTGAACAATGATATTGCAGCGATGAGCTGGCCTACCAGTGCACCTGTGAATTCCAGTTTAGGTTAAATGATTATGTCAAAATATGAAAGATACTGCTGCTATGTGTGGACGGGTGTCAGTATCTGATAACCAGTCTGACTCCGGCCAGCAGCCCCACAAAGCGATGTGTAATTGGCTGTGGTATTGCCCAGGGAGGGAGGGAGGGAGGGAGAGATTCAAATGACGGGATGACCATGCCTCATTGCTCAATAGTGACACCCGCTGGTCAGCTTGACACCTACAGCCTGTTGGCTCAAGCTGTGCTTGAAGTGTCTTCCTCTAACTCCTATCCATGCAAGCTCAACTTGTGGGCTTGGGTGTGCAAAAGAAGCAGCAGGAGAGGACAGCTAAGCTTCACTGCTGCTAGCAGTGTGCAACAGGTGGATCTAACGGAGCATTCCAGATCATTGACAAAATGGAAAAGAAAAAAAACATTTTTGAAAAGCACATTGCAGCGTCTTTGCAACATTTTGCCAAAATGTTACGTGAATGTGTTAAACAGATAAGAACAGTGCAATGTGTTTGTGAACATTTGTGACCACCTCCTGTTCTGCTTCCAGGTGACACAACTTATCTGGACATCTTTCGGGAGTTTTCGCACATGGCGTCCCACAACCCTGAGAAGCTGAAACGAAGGAGCGTGCATTTCCGCCACTCCTTCAGGTAGCCTCCTGCTAACCAGGGTCCCGCCCCCTCTGTGCTGAAGGAGCCCTGCCCCCAGCACTTTAGGAGCCACACCCCCCGTGCTGGAGGAGCCCACCCCCTCTCTGCTGAAGAAGCCCCGTCCCCTCTGCTGGAGGAGCCCCGCCCCGCCCCCCTGTGCTGAAGGAGCCCCATCCCCAGAACTTTAGGTGCTCCACCCCCCTGTGCTGAAGCCCCACCTCTTGCTCTGGAGGAGCCCTTCCCCCTGCACTTTAGGAGCCCCCCCTCCCCCGTGCTGGAGGAGAACTGCCCCCCTCTGCTGGAGGAGCCATGCTCCTAATCACAGAGTATCCCTCTTTGTCCATTACACCTGAAATTCCCCGGTCCTGTCCAGTCCAGTGCAGCACCCCAAGGGCTGAAGAAGGGCACATTTTGGAGAGAGTGAGATCCACATCGCCTCTCCTGTCCAGTGAAGTCCCAGCTCATCACACACTGTGATGTCATTTCTGCACTTACTCTGATATCTACACTGCCACATTTTAGGCTACCCAATTCCTAGGACATGTGCTGAGTGAACTCCAGGTATTCCAACATCCCATACATCATGTGGTATCATAAAATTTAGCTATATCTAAATTAGCAATATTATACACAACAAATGACATGCTGAATTCATTAATTTCACATTTTTATAAGTGCATATACATAAACTTACATGAGCCTGTCTCATGGATGCAAGTACAATTTTGAACTGACTGACTGAGCCTATAAGGTATAATTTCTGTGAAATACGTCCAAACCTGTGTTTGATTTCATAGCCATATTTATTTTAATATGGGATTTGCACTTATCTCTTCTCCCTCCTTGTATCAGAAATCCATCCAGTTCAAACAACACTTACAGTACATGTATTTTTGAGGTTCTTAACCTCTCCCTCCCTGCATATAGAGTAGGTTTGGGATCATTTGGCTTCCTTCATGTAGTTTAGTTTATCATGACAGACAGTCTCATCCTGAACAGGCTGTATTAGTGTTATAGGGACCATATGACATTTATACCATTATTAACAAACACATACATAATGATCACTGTCCTCTATAACAGGGATCCTCTGACTCAGTTCTGGACCACAATTTCAAACCCTAAATCATAATAAGCTGTTAATTGCTGTTAATTATATGTCTTTAGTGATTTATAAGAGGCATAGGCTTATTATATAAAATATCACATTTTGTGGAGAGCATGACAGGTAAAATCTCTCCTTGATTACATTTTTTAAACAAACATTCTTTCCAATGTTTGCCTATAGTATTTTAAGTGCAAGTTTTGTGGGGAAATGCAGGTCTATTCCTCTTACCTTGCGCCGATTTATTTATTTTTTTTGCCACTTTTTTGTTTCAGAAGGTTTTGGCCCCACAAAAATCTAACCCTCTCCAGCTAGCTCATAATCTGGTTTGGTGTCCCCTGAACAGGAAAAATGTCAAAGTTCAAATCAGATCATAATAACCACTGTGTAGATTCTATATATGCCTTTAAAAGGCTGCACGTGATCTTAGCCTCTCACAGGAGTCTTTTTGAAGGGACAGCAAACAGCATGCGCAGCATTGCACTAATGAAGAAATGCAGTACAGTGAAGGTCTTCCATTCATGCTCAGCAGTTTCATGTTGCAGTCTGTGGTTTTAGTTTATCTGTGTCTTAAATGTATGTTGCCACTTACCCTATTGTCCTCATGTGCCTGCAGTCTGTGGCCTTACAGCTCAACGGTCAGTGATTCATGCTGTCAGTCCAAGACCAAGTTGACTAACTGGGGTCGTGGTTGTTCCAGTAATACCAGCTATGGCCCCATTTCCTTTCTTTAAAACTCAACTTCTGATTCTATCTTATGTAGTACGTTGAAAATTTCTTGAGTTCTTTTTCAATTTCTTCATTTAGACTGTCTTGTTTAACAGACACCACACAGTACTGTCCACACACCACACAGTACAGTCAGTGATTTTGGTGATAGAAACAGCCACTCTGTGGTTACAACTTAAACTATACATTTCTATACACAGAGAACACGTAGTCAATCAAGTTTCCTTTATTTCTTTATAATTTTCAAACATAAGGACAGCATAGGAGGTCATTAATTTGCATGTATTTGTTGATCTTTTTTACATTAAATTGTACATGAAAAACATTATTTTATCCGATGACTATGCTGGTGTAGTCTTAATGTTTCCTGTAACGTCAGTGTAAAGATGTGCTAAAATTATCTATATTATAAAGCGAAATAATGTACATAAACATTTTAGGTGCAAAATGCTAATATATCTGAAAAGGATGGTGTTTTGTAATATAAATGTTGAGGCCATTGAATAAGCCTTTATGGAATGAAAATAAAGAATGGTTTTAATGAGAAGGTTTGCTTGGTTTTTTTTTGTATGTTTCTACATTCTTCTCAATATTCTGATATGATGACAGTAGACCAGCATTACAAGTATGGTCATAGCTATCCATTTTATGACAAAGAGATGGATTAGTCTAAAGATGAGTCTAAACTATTAAGTAAGTAAGTAGGCATACAGCACAGGTCACGTTAATATTTTTTATTTAATTTATTTTCCACATAAGTTATTGAACATTTGTCACTCTCAGTAATGTTACCCATTTGTAACCGCTGAAGTAAAGGGTTAGCAGAGCTGGCTACTGGTACTCTGCTGTCATTTTGGTCCACCACCATCCCTGTGCCACACAAGTCCAGGGTCTTTTTTTAAATTGTACAGTATTCACCCCCAATATTTGTGTTTATGGCCACCGAAAACCTAAAACTGGCCCTGATAGTTAGCCAGGATGGCTAAATGAAATTAAAGTAATGAACCCTGCTACCTAGCAAGCTAGTTGGTACAGGTTATCATGTAATTAGTCATTGAATATGAAATGAAGCAAATAAAAATACAAACTTTCCCATGGTTTGATTTGTAGTTTATCATCATTGTAGATTCACAGGCAAACTAAAATATAAATCTAGAATACATTAACACAGATTACATTCATAGCAAATCCTAAGAAAAAAAACCAGAAACCGTAGAAAATGCCATAACCTGAACTATCCTGGATCAACATGCAGTCTGAAGAGGTTGGTCTCCAGTCTGTCTGAAGATGGACATTAATTCTGTTGTCTTGACTACAGCAACAGCTTCTACCATTGGGCAGCCATTGCATACAGGCACCATTACTGGGAGGAGCAACTCTGGAGATGGGGACTAGTCTTCTGCAAGGTTGTAAAGTGGAAAGATCTGTCCGGGGTGTAGGGGCTGAAGATTGACTGGAGATATGGTGGAGCTGTACTATTAATTTCCATATTAGCCTAAGCTGTCACTTCATGTTTCTAAAAATTTCACTAATATATTAATTTTTTTCTGTCATAGTGTATTAAGGCCATGTAACTTAATTCTTAGCCATTACATCTCCCTGTTTCTCTTACTTTAACCAGTGCTTTTCCCAACTTATTGGTTGAGCAGATGAACAGTGCTCCCTAGTGGTATATGTGTGACACAGAAAAGTAACACACATACCAAATAGCACGAAGACTGGTCAGTGACTCCACTCATCTGGGGGGTGTTTCACAAAGCAGGATTAATGGGTTAGCTGGATGACTGTCCTGAGTTTTTTATACCCACTATCATGTTATGCTGTGTGGCAAATGTTTACATGGTGTACTGTATCAGATTTAGGTAACAAAGGGCAACATTGCTTTGGAATAGAGATTTGTATAATTTATGTGAGCTAAGATAAGTTTGTTGTAACTTGCCCTCATTTTGATATCAATGCTTTTAACGGCACGCCTAGGTTTTGCGAGTTTAAATTAATGACTTATAGACGGTGCTTTGTATGCCTGAGTAACTTGGCATTTATGTACGTTGAAAACGTGTTTTACTGGTGTTCACATGGACATAGCAACTGTGCACATGACCTCTGGTATATTGATGTTAGCACATTACATTACATTACATTGACCTCTGATATGCAGATGTTGGCACTTGACCTCTCATCTATAGATGTTGAACTAAATGTCAACCGTATTTTCCATTATTTAACTTTTGCTATTCATGCTTTATTCGTTTATAAGTAGATAGTATTAAGCAGCCTTTACTCTTGCTTAATTAACAGTAAAGAACAGATCGCTTGGTCAGGGAATACCTGAACATCTGGAATTAAATAATTGTTGCCGTGTAGCAACGAAACGAACTATAACCGCTCTTTTGATACCTGAATAAATTAAGAAATTGAATTCTATGAACCCTTATTGTTCATTTAGAAAATACTGCACGTTTGTTCCTACATTTACGGTACCGGAAATACGACTTGAGCCTCTCATAGGGATGTGGGCTCTTCCGGTGGAGATGCCGATTGCTGGAATAGCTTTATCCGTGTTTATTTTGGGCCGTTAACAAACTGTTTCGATGAATAAACAGCTCTGTAATTTAGCTGTTTGGTTGTGTGACTCATTATGGTTTCGACTATGTCGCACTTTCTTTTGGTAAATGTGTCTTGAGAGAAATAATAGTATAGTTGTCAAACCCGATTACAGAAGAGCACGTCTTCGAGGTTAAATGTAGCTCGGGTAAGTTAAAGAGCTGGGAGAAAATGTTAGCTAGCGAGCTAGCCTCGCTGCTCACAGCCATTATGAACTGCCTGTTTTTGGCTAGCGCTAATAGTGCTTACAAATTGAGTAACTAGCTAGCTAGAATATGGGCTCTTGTCATCTCCCTGGTCGGCTGGTACAATTCTGATTTTGCTTAAAAATAGGTGTGTGCAGCCAATCTGGTTAAAAGAAAAACTGACGTTGGCTTTGCTTCTCTTTTTTTTATTGTGAACGGAGCTAGCTAGTTAGCTGTGGATTCGAACGCTTTCAGTGCTTAGTCTAGTTTAGATGTGGATTGTTTATTTCAGTGTTGTATTTATATTTGACGTTAAATGCTATTTGGCTAAATGCTATTTCCATACTTTTCAGGACATTATGTATTTTGGTGAAAAGGTGTCAGTTGCGGAATACAGCACAGCGTCAATCTGGAGTTGACGCTAGAAAATTAACTCGGTAAGTAGCTATCTGTATCTGTAGCTAGATGTATAGCTAGTTTTCCTTAGCTAGCGAGCTTTCTGTTGATCATTTTATTTATACGGAATAAGTTAACGTGAGATGCTGAAATCGGACAAAGCATTAAATGGTTCATGATTTACGGTGAAAATCTGATAACGCTCTTCGTCCCTGTAGCTTATTGCCAGCTAGTGTACAGTAAGGAGCTAGCGATGGGAACCATTTTCCTCTGTATCGTTACTCTTCTCTTCCCTGTCGTGAGAAATGTGTTTTATTGTTTTGTAACGTTACCAATTAGCCAGGTAACGTAAATCTTTGATACAGTTATTTGAAAAATGTATAGACAAAAGCCCCACTGTCTCCAATTTTACGTTTTTGTAAAAATGTGTTGGTGTTTTTTTTCTCCTGACGATTCCACTCACCAATAACAGATTTACATTGAGCCATTTGCTTTTATTTACACATGATGCCGAATATTCATCTAATTTATTCGAAGTTGTGCTATTCAGCGTAACTGCTGAACCTTGGTTGACATTTCTGCTTTTTAACACGGGCATTATATTAAGTATTATCTACATTCAGTTTCGAAACTCCCCCGCGAAGGACGCAACCATCTGTATTAGCCGCTATTGCTAGCCATAGACGTCATAGCATTGGAATGCAACAGTCTAGATACTTATTTTCTGCCTACAAATAATGGTCGGCTTAATGTTGGCTTAAATTCTAGTTAATCCTGTAGCAAAGAATGATTCACTGTTTTGTATTTGAATATGTATCTGTATACTGAATGATGTCGGAGCACTGTTCCTGCTCATCTTCGTTGACAGTAACCGGGTTTTTCCTCCAAGCAGGTATGGCCTCCCAGCGTCATCCGTTTTCGTCCCCATCGGTGTCCTCCAGTGCTTTTTGCCGCGTGAAGAAGGTGAAGGTGGAGAGCTGCATGTGGGATGTAACGAACCAATCGGGCGAGAGGAAATACTTCCTGCCCTGCCCTTCTCAGGGAAACCCCGCTCCCTCAGTGGCCTCTGGCTTCAACCCTGCCTATGGCTCAGCAAATCTGAATTTCCGTCCAGCCGGGGGTTCCAGGGGCCATGTGGTTGTGCGCGCTGCGGACAGCACCGGCAGCCTGCCGGGGCCCTCCTCCTCTTCCTCGTCCTCTTCCTCCTCTTCGTCCAGTTGCCGGGTCAACGACCCCTCCCCGAAGCAGCAGGGGTCGCAGAGTGGCCTAAAGCGCAAGCGTGAGGAGGTGGAGAGCAGTGACAGCGTCCAGATCCTGGAGGAGCTCTCCGCCCCCGTGCCCTCCAACCGGGGAGGCGGGGGCGGGGCCACCACCCAGTCCATCGCCCACTCCGCCTCCACGGCCAAGAGCAGCAACTCGCACAGCGAGGGGGACTACCAGCTTGTGCAGCACGAGATTCTCTGCTCCATGTCTAACAGCTACGAGGTGCTGGAGTTCCTGGGCAGGGGGACCTTCGGCCAGGTGGCCAAGTGCTGGAAGCGCGGCACCAACGAGATCGTGGCCATCAAGATCCTGAAGAACCACCCTTCTTACGCCCGCCAGGGGCAGATTGAGGTAGGATCAGTCAGGAAAGCCCACTGCGGCTGTTTAAGAAGATGATGTACAGGTTATTTCTGGATGCTGCCATTGTGCATATAGGTTGCAGAATGGCCTGAATGTAATTTCAAATCGGTATAATGAAGTCAAACCAATCAAAAAGTAATATATGAAAAAAAAAAGGATAGCCACAGTTTTTTTTTTTTTGTTTGAGAATTTTTTTTTTAACCAAAAACTAGGCTTACTTCAAATTTTAAAGACACTGCTTGTAGGAAGCATTTTTTAGTTTTCATGTAACGTTATGAAAAACAAAGTTGACTGCAACATGTTTTGGTTATCCGATTTCCAGTTTCATTTGCAAGCTGGCACGTGCACGTTCTAACTAAACAGCAGGCGCATGACCAAGAATGGGCGTGACTGGGAGGAGCTGAAGTCCACATGCTCTGGAGATAATGTCTGTACACACAGCTGGCCTCTGCACAGCCGCAATAGCACTGACACTGAGCTTGTTATGATACTGCACTTGTTATGTTGTTTCATGTACAGCAGGTGTCGCTTTTGAGCCTTTTCATGAGCACTTTGTTGACTTGAGAATGCATTGTTAGTGTATTACAGGTGTATGTTCTTCTGATGTTCACTGCACTGGTTGTCCTTAAATGCTTATAAAAGCTGGGAATGTGCACTTCAACCACATGTGAATTTAAAAAAAACTGTGGACGACAGAGTCAAATCAAGAAAGAAATGTCTTTGTCCCAAATTTTATGGAAGGCACTGTATCGTATATAAAATATTTTAATAAACAAAAACAGTCGAAGTTGAGTCTGGGCACCGATGCTAATCGCTAATCCCCCGCTCCCTCAGGTGAGCATTCTGAACCAGCTGAGCGCGGAGAACGCCGACGAGTTCAACTTCGTGCGCTCGTACGAGTGCTTCCAGCACAAGAGCCACACCTGCCTGGTGTTCGAGATGCTGGGCCAGAACCTGTACGACTTCCTCAAGCACAGCAAGTTCAGCCCGCTGCTGCTCAAGTGCATCCGGCCCGTGCTGCAGCAGGTGGCCACCGCCCTCATGAAGCTCAAGAGCCTGGGCCTCATCCACGCCGACCTCAAGCCCGAGAACATCATGCTGGTGGACCCCATCCGCCAGCCCTACCGCGTCAAGGTCATCGACTTCGGCTCGGCCAGCCACGTCTCCAAGGCCGTGTGCTCCACCTACCTGCAGTCGCGGTACTACAGGTGAGCCGCGCCGATCGCCCACGGACAATTCTTTGTGACGAGTCCATCTTGCACTTTTTCTAGTTTTATGTTTTCAGGTTATTGGGCTTTGTGGTTGAGTGCTGGTGCCAACATCCAACATGAATTTAAACACTCAGAATGGATTTTTGCTTTGAGTGACCTGTTGACATCCTGTGCATCAGGCGACATGTTTGTTAATTTAATTATTAACCATTATTTATTCAGGGTAGGTTGAGTGAGCATGCATCCTCTTTTGCAGCAGCTCCCTGTGAATGCCCTTCCCCCAGAGTAGCCTAACCAGCATTTCTTTGGATATAATAACATTTAATTTGCTTTGCAAAATTTTATACATTTTATCAGCATTATTATAAATTGTTGATACATGTAGGTCTACTCTTTGTTTTAAGCAATCACACTTGGAGAATATTCACAGCAAAGATCTGCAATTAGCAAATTTTGTAATTTAAATGATCTTGAATCTCCTCTCCTGTCCAATCATTGTTGAGTTTCTACAGGTGGCACATCTCAAAATGAGCAATATAGCACTGCCTACCGCCTACCTGTGACTCAGAGGAACCACTCCTGTAGGATCAGTGATTCAGCAAACCTAATTCACTTGAAAGACTCGTTCAGAAGTATTTGTTGGTGTGCAGACTGTATGTCTCTACTGTCATTTCACATTCTGGCTGGGCTTGCAGAAGTGGTGGAGGCTTCATGTGATTTAAAGCCTCAGGACTTCAGGTTCTTGTTTATCCTGGAAGCTGTGCATTAGTTTTTATTTTGGAAATGGGAAACCAGTGGAGCGCCTTTAGAATTTAGTCATTTATTCAGTGAAAAACTGCAGGAAAAAAGGAGTGCTTTTTAAGAGTTATTGCTGCTGGTGCATAGGGCCAGGTAATTGCACAATAAAAAGAGAAATGCTATCTGCACCCTACAGAAATTAAGGAAAATGGAAAAGGAAGCGCAAAGGATAAAGCACATAAAGGAAGGAGCTCAAGAGTATATTACAGATGAATGCTAATATGGCTGTAGCCCTCATGCTAACAGTAACACATTTCATTAACGCCTGGGTCTTCATCAGACAGCTGTGACATCACAGTTTTATATGTCTGCCCTGCTTGTTCACACACTGTCTCTCCCTCTCATTGGCTGGTGTGTGCAGGGCTCCGGAGATCATCCTGGGCCTGCCGTTCTGCGAGGCCATAGACATGTGGTCCCTGGGCTGCGTGATCGCCGAGCTCTTCCTGGGCTGGCCTCTGTACCCGGGAGCCTCGGAGTATGACCAGGTCAGACCGCTGGCCCCTGCCTGTGCACCTTAACCGCCCCTGCTGCAGGGTACACTGGGATACACTGTCCACGGCTGTAATGCACACAGTGCTGAAAGGCCACGGACAGACAGTTTGAAAAGATCACAGTTTGGCTTACACACGCACATGCTGCTGTACAGTCATCAGCTGTACAGTTTTTATCATGAAACATAAGTAAATGAGAATACAATATTTTGAGGGAAAAAAAAGTGTTATTCAGATGACTAAAGGTATATACTGTACAGTATACCTTGGAAGCGTGGTGTCCGCACATCTTCCGGCACCTTCTAGAATCTAGATCATGTCTAGTTGCTGGGACTATTTCACCTGGGGTTAGCAAAACCATAAACCAGTCCTCTGGAAGGACCTTCTAATGAGGGTGTACGTAGCTGTGCAGACTATGACTCTTGGCGGATCGGCTCTCTGACTGTGCGTTGCGCTGTTGTAGATTCGCTACATCTCCCAGACCCAGGGGCTGCCGGCGGAGTACCTTCTGAGCGCCGGAACCAAGACCAGCCACTTCTTCAACAGAGGCCCCGCCTCCAGCTACCCCCTGTGGAGGCTGAAGGTGAGTGCACTGCTTAAAGGCTTCTGTGTGCTGGAGGGCGTTTTGTGTTGCATTCACTTTGATTGGTGGCAAAGTCTAGTTGATTCGATTATGAATTTAATTTAAATTGCTCTGGCCTGTGCTGTAACTCTAGGCTGGTTTGTATCTCTGACTCGTGCTGTTACTCTAGGCTGTTCTGTAACTGGCCTGTGCTGTAACTAGGTTGTGCTGTAACTCTAGGCTGTGCTGAAACTCTGGCCCGTACTGTAGCTCTGACTCGAGCAGTAACTCTAGGCTGTACAGTAACTGCAGCCATGTTGTGATCCCTGATTGCATTCCATTTCCATTGGTTCGCTTTCAGACTCCATCGGAACATGAGGCAGAGATGGGGATCAAGTCTAAGGAAGCTCGCAAGTATATTTTCAACTGCCTGGATGACATGATGCAGGTAATTCATTTAACGCTGAATGTCTGGAATTGTTGGACAGAACTCTTTCCTCCAGCTTAGTCTATATGCTTAATGATTCCGCTCAACTTTTCAAGGTGCTTTGGAAAGAAACATCTTCCAAATGAGTAAACGTAGTTTCAGGATTTCACTCCAACCTCAGTTCTTAATTTTTTCATTAACCCTGTGGTTTATTTGAGCTGACACTGCGGTGAGATCACGAGCTACAGCTGTAGGGTGCTTGTATACGTGTGCTGGAAATGCAGTTCTGTGGTTGGATATAGGACTGAAACGCCATTGGTGTGCACAGCCAGTTTAAAAAAACAAAGTAGATTATTGGTTGGAAACAAATGCCAGAATCTGCAGCCCCGGCCTGTAGAAACCCGGGTGTCGAGGGTGCGTTCTGATTGGTTGCCCCGGCCGCGGCAGGTGAACATGACGAGCCTGGAGGGGACGGACATGCTGGCGGAGAAGGCGGACCGGCGGGAGTTCATCGACCTGCTGAAGAGGATGCTGACGCTGGACGCGGACAAGCGCATCACCCCGATGAAGACCCTCACCCACCCGTTCGTCACCATGGCGCACCTGCTCCATTTCCCGCACAGCTCGCAGTAAGCCCCGCCCACCTCGCCCCGCCTCACTGGTCGCCAGCGTTGCCGGATTGATTTTCTGAATAGGTGCTGCTTGTAGTGTCCTTAAGACGAGGTACTTCATTTAATTTAATATAATTTTCCTCACCAGTTACCTAGCTGTAATCATTAGCATGTGTGCTGCTAAAATCTGTGTATATGTGTGCCTGCTAGGCAAATGGGTACTTAGAGTAACTGTGTTTAAAATAATGATGCGATTTATAACCGTTAAACTTGCTCTGCAGCGTAAAGTCCTGCTTCCAGAACATGGAGGTTTGCAAGCGGAGGTGCGACGCTTTCGACAATGGGAAGAACCTCTTCGCCAGCAACGCCACGCCCAGCGCCGCCACCAACCTCACGGTCACCTTCAGCAGCCAGCTCAACCAGCACGGCCAGGTGAGACACACTTCCGATGCGTCTTCAGGTGCTCCACCACAAAAATGGTTAAATCAAATAACCAATCATAATAATGTAATAAACTAACTGCAATAAAATTTAACCACAAAGTCTAAATCTTTCACTTTTATTTAAGTTGTTACTCTAAATCTCCATCATATTTGGCAGTGCTTCATGTGAATTTATCCATAAGAAGGAACGTATGTTTCTGCATTGGCCCAATTGGTTGGAACAGACAGAAAAATTCCATTTTGCCTTCTGTGCAATGTAATGGGTTTAGAGTGTAGGTGTTTTTGGGGGTTTAAACTCCTGAACAATGTCACCACCCTAAGTGGACAAGGGTGCCTGTAGCCTTATGGACACCACTGTTGTTTCCTCGTCTCCTCTCCTTCCTCCCGTTCACATTTCCTTGTGACATTCTCAGAACAGGGCGAGGAAGTGAGGAAGACTCTGAAAGAACACAGCTCTGCAGGGCTGTACACTCACATTTCTGAAGTTGACATATTTAGGAGCACACTGAGGCATTCCACAGATTTTCTCCTAAATTATTTTTCCAGTCAGCGCACATCAGTTTTGTGGGGCGAATGTTCCTACAGTGGGAGCACTGTAGAGCTCCGCTCTGGACTCACCTGTTCTAGTGGTCCTCAAACTTGGGAACATTAAAAGAAAAGACTTAAGACGCCTGATCTCCTTAGGATTAGCAAAGGGGGATTTGATTGAGGTTTTAGAGGATTGGGGGATTAGGAAGTGAAGTGGAAAGGATTCCCCAAATCCTAACGGTAGAAGAAGGGGGTATAGGTGAAATTAAAGGTAAAGATGCTCTTTATGTGGAGGTATGACAAATGGGGTTTTCACCTGTGTACTTTTTCCACAGGTGGTTTCTGTACACTGTCGAGGCCCAATGTCATTCCTAACTTCATGAACACAGTTATGATCATATTCCACTTAAGATTCCAACTTCACAGTAGTTGTGAGTTTCACAGGTTTCATTTGTGTTTAAATATTTAACCCTATGTAAGCAATGTAGAGAATTCTGCTCAGTAACTTCCCGACCAAAACACGCAGACATTTATGCATGAGTTATACATGCCATATGGTTTGTAAACTAATATGTTAAAAGTTATGTAGTAGTCCTCATGAAGAAAAACAGCTTTCAAGATGCTTATTCAAGCTGTTGATGAAGTAAGGAAGGAATTCAACTGTGTTTCTCTCCCGTTTCCATGGAATAGGTTGGCGCCGGCGATAGCCAGTCGCTCTCCCACGGCAGCAACGTCCCCCTGCTCAGCTACCAGCCGGCCCTCTACCAGCAGGCCACCATCAACATCCCTGGCCTCGCCCAGCAGAGCGTCCCGCTCTCGGTGCGCCCTCCCCAGCTGTGCGCCCAGACCGAGCCCTTCCAGCAGACCCTCATCGTATGCCCGCCCACCATCCAGGGTGAGCCCCCCCCCCCCCCCCCCCCCCCCCCCCACTGCCTGTTTCCCTGCTGTACCCCGTTACCCCTTTTGTGCTGGTTTATTATTAATCTTCTTCAGAAATGTTTGCGCAAATTCCCATGAGATGGTAAATGGTAGAGACATGAAAGTTTGCCTATTGATTGGAAGTTGTGTACAAGTGCTGCCCAAGAAATATGACACCAGTCAGCCAGATGGGGACGCTATAATTAAAGGTCAAAATATTGGAAGTCATAACTTCTATGCCGTGAGTCCGAAACTTGCTACAAATCCACAAGTGGATTTTCCGCCATTTTGAATTTTTTGAAGAACACATTTTTGACATCGCCTCCTAAATTCGATTGCTGGTCCAATTGCTACGAAGTTTTCTGTGGATCATTACTGGACCAAAAAACTATCAAAAATTATCAAAAGCTTGTTGATATCTTACTGCGTTTTTAAGATATTGACCAGTGAACTTCAAAAGGGCGTGGCTCAGCACATAAATAGACCAAAGTCAACAATCGTTGAGCCAGTTATCACAAAACTTGCAGGATATGTCCACATAAGTACCTGAAACATACCCTGAAAGTTTTATTCAAATGGACCACTAGGGGGCACTACAAATGCAAAAAATGTTTGTGGCATAACACCAATCAGACTATAAATCAAAAATTGTTTGTCCAATCATTACAAAACTCAGAGGATATGTTTCATAACACTGTTGAATCACGTGCGTGAAACTATTTTGAAATCGCCCAATAGGGGGTGCCACCAGTCTACGGGCAAAGGTTGAAGGTCATAACTCCTACGCCGTGAGTCCGATTTACACGAAACTTGCTACAGACATCCATCTATCCTCACTCTACAAATTTGCTTCAAGAACTATTAATTAACTGACTGAGTTACTGACTGAGTGAGTTAGTGACATTGTCTGTCATAAAGGTGCTTCACATCTAAAAATGACCATTCAAGAATATAAATTGGAACTGGATTTTGCTCAGATTAGTATATATGGGTATATCCTGGTATTATGTGGCACCTCGAGTGTACCAGTAAAATAAATAACAATTACAATCAGAAATATAGCCATTAATTATAAGTGTGTTGAAGGCTCCCTTTTCCCAAACCCAATACCTATCATTAAATAGTTTTCATGCAGACACAGTCAAACCGTCATTTATTTATTTAGTTCTTGTATGATATGACTGTTTTTCTTATAGCTCTTGTATGACATGATGATGATGGTCCTATGCTACTGTTAGTTTGTTGTGCAATTAAACATTTTCATTCATTCATTGAGAATGAACATATTGTGTCAAGCCAAATTCCTTGTATGTATAAATGGACTTGATTATTACAATTACTCTGATTTTGACTAGTTCTTATTGCACATTGCAGCTTTCACCTTCTAACGGTCCGTGTTGGCTTGAACCCCGGAATCGCCGCTTGCGGCTATATTTTTAGATCTTGCACTTTCAGTGGTTTATGATCTTATTTAGCACTACTGCTCAAATATGAATGCGCTTACAGTGTGCGCAGTCAAACTTCTCGCATGTAAACGCAAGCCCTTTGGAACACAAAAAGGTTTGGGGCTTTTGGAAATGGTTTCCTACTTCACCATAACATTATAATTAAATGCGCTGCTTTCATTTGTAGTGATGAAGGTTTGTTGAAAATAAAAATAATTGGTGCTCAAACCAGCCTCAGTTGGGACCTCAACGGAACATTCATCATTTCCTATATCCATATGACGAGTCTTGTTTTGAGCAATCTGCAGTTTTTCCTATGAATGCCTCACTGCTTAGTTTAGATTTAATGCTAGCCTTTTTATATCAGTAATGGAGAGCTGATGTGTGTAACTGTTATGCTGCTAACCGTTTCATGGCAGTCAGTGGACCGGTCAGTCTGATCTCCGAGGTTCTACCACGCTTTGTTTCATAGTCATGAGCTAATTTCACCCCTGTGTGTTTCCTGTAGGACTTCAGACCTCCAGTAAGCACTCTGGATACCCCGTGAGGATGGACAGCTCGGTGCCCGTGGTCCCTCAGAACCAGTCCTCCCAGTCCGTACAGATCCAGCCCAGCATGCTCGCGCAGGTAGGACCGCCCACAGCCAGAGTGGCCCCGCCCACCTCCCACGCTAGCACTCTGTGATCAGATGGGAAATTCCGCCGTATTTACCTGATCAGAAGTTAGCACACGGTTACGGTAGCAAATGATTTCCGCTGCGTTTCCTTCTTGTCACACTAGATGTTTGTGGGGCTTTCAGTGGGTTTCACACGCGCTCAGCGAAGAAAGGTGTCGGGAAATTTGGCCATGCTCTCACGCGACCTTCCGCTGAGCTGTATATGAGTTCTTTGTAAAGTTGTGACAATTGACACTGTGTGTGTTTGTGTGTGTGCCTGTCTTTGGCGTGTGTGTGTATGTGCATGTGCGTGTGTGTGTGTGTGTGTGTCTTCAGCAGACTTGGCCAGCAGGTGCACAGCAGATCCTCATACCCTCCACCTGGCAGCAGATACCGGGCGTGGCCATCCACAACCCCGCGCAGCCCATCATCACCAATTCGGCCATGGGGGCGCTGCACTCCGATAGCTCCGCCCAGGCCCCCGGCTGGAGGTGGGTGGAGCCTCATGAGAACTAAAAACAGGCTACAGGAACACTGCACTGAAATTTCAGCTCCAGTTTCTTTACTCAGAACTAACATCAGCTCAATTTTTCACAAGTGAGAAACAAAGCTGTATTCAGGGATGAGGAAAAAAATCACAAAATACCTCCAAAGAGTGTATCTATAAGCTAGCATCGAAGTAGTGGAGGTGTAGGTAGCTGTGCAGGTAACAGAGGGGTATAAACAAAAGAGCAACCTGAGACGTACAAACTGCATAAATGCAAAGACAAATTTCAAACCCATGTATCTGAGTCGCTGCACATGCTGTGATGTTTCTGGTCATGGGCGGGAAGTTCACCGTGCGTGTGTATTGTGCAGTGCCAGGGGCTGCCAGGGGGGGCAGTACAGCGGCGGTACGCAGCGGACCTCCAGCCTGGCCGGCCAGAGTGCCCTGGCGTCTGCCCAGTCCACCAACGCGAGCGCGGCGTACACGAGAGGCCAGCAGGGGGCGACGTCCGGGAAGAAGGCCAAGACCCGCCATTCTGACTGCAGAGCCAGGTATTGTCGCGCTTAGCAAATAGGCGCTATTCGGGCCCCGTCCACACGGGTTGTCACTAGAAGGCTACCCTAGAAAGGCCGGGAGCCCCACCCACTATTTATATGGACAGATGAAATGCAAAATTATGTTTGAGGTTGGGGGGAGGGCAGTCTTAATTTTATTAATCTTAATTGCAGCAGTGAAATGAATTCACAAAACTACTAGATGTCCCTAGTCCAATGAAACGTAAACATGGGTCAGTTGGAGGATTTGACCAAACGCAATATATTTACATACTGAGGTGAGGCTGTGGGCAGGACTTCTGTCCGTTTTTTCGGGTGGCCATCTGACAGCCGTCCCCACGCTGGAACGGTGGCTTAACAGGGCGAGCCGCCCAGCACCGCCCCACCAGTTCCTTTTTTTACGCTTACTGAGGTTTCCCTGGCGACGGTCTGTGGTCTCCCGCAGGCACTTGTCCCTGCTGCACGCCGCCACCCCCGCGGCCCACCGGAGCCCCGCCCTCGCCTCGCCCGCCTACAAGGCCCCGCTCTCTCAGCCCATCGTCATCTCCGACACCCCCAGCCCCGCCGTCAGCATCATCACCATCCGCAGCGACACCGAGGACGAGGACGACAGGAAGTTCCCCCCCGCCAGGTGACCTCACTTCCTTCCCCTCGGCTGGGTTTTAAAAATAAGATCGAGGCAGAGTGCGACGTCTTTATGCATCGGTGCTGACCAGGAAGTAAACCAACTCGTGTTGACAGACGGAGCCATTTTGGTTCCAGGTTGGCAGGAAGGTGTGTTGTATTTTGTTGACCCTGGTCCTGCCTCCTCAGACTAGAGCCCTCAGATAATGAGGAAATGGCTCTAAATGAATACTGAATGTTGTCTTTTTAAAGGCTTAGCCCTTGGGGAAAAAAACATGCTTTCATATGGGGCAGTTCAAACTCAAGTTGGTAATCTTCTCACGAAGCACCTCTTTGTACACCTCTGCAAAGTTGTACATCTTAGAAGAAAATATTTTCCATCATCTAAATATAGTTTTAAACTGCTCAATGTTATTCATCAGCACTCATTGCAGTAACCTTGAAATTTTTTGTTCGCTGTTTAGCGATTTCAATTAATCATGCCAGATTTTTGCTTCCATAACTAAAAGTGCTGCTGATTCTGGTAGAATGTTCCGGAGAGCGCGGTGAAACTGACCGGCTCTGTTTACAGCAGCTGTGGCGCGGAGCCGCGGGGAAACGTCATCAGCTGCGTGACCATCCACGACTCGCAGGACTCGGACTCCTCCTCCAGCGGCTCCCCGACCCCCAAGCGGCCCCGCCCCGCCGCCGGCGCCGAGCCCAAGCCCCTGGACGTCATCATGTCCGCGGTGAAAACGCAGCCCGGGGAGGGCGCCGAATGCATGGCGACAGGTCGGTGCTTGGGCCCGGGGTCCTGGTCAGAGGAAGTACCTTCAGCAGGGATCATGTAGTCAGCCTCAGTGTGAATACCTTTTCCTTATGGGTATTCTTATGCATGTGCATTTAACTGGAACAGTAGGACTTTGTGTGTAAGCCCCTCTATTGGAATAGATGGCAGGTTTACAGGGCTTTCTAACTGCCCATGTGTTTCATGTTGCGTTGTCCTGTCGTCAGTGACAGCAGTGAGCGTCTGTACTTGGTTGCAGCGTATTGAAAACACTTTTGTAGTTTTGTCACTGGAGTCAGACGACACACCCGAAGTTGTCTTCACAGCACTTTAGGTGGATTCAAAGTCTCATCGCCTAATGGCTCTGCATTGTGGAGCTAGCATTAAACGGTGCCTTCCCCATTGGATCCTCCAGGCCAGCTGACCGGCGTCTACGCTCTGCCGAGGAAGGGCTCCGTCCAGCAGCTTTGCGGCTCGGGGTCGTCCAATAGCGATCGTCACCACCATGCAGCGGCCACCCCGTCCCAGCCTCTCAACCTCAGCCAGGTAACCCCTGACCCCTGAAACTGAGCCCAAAAGCACTGGGGTACTCCTTTAACATTATGTTCCAGATTCACGTTTAGTAGCAGATTATCATTGCTAGTAGCCGCTAACAATGTAGAACTGCATTGATAGTGGTTTAATACCTTTAATTAATGAGTAACATTGTCCTTGCTCATTTATGAAAAATATTAATGTTTGATTCAAACATACCGTAAGGGTTCGCTGCATATGTTGTACATGCATAAAATATTTAAAATCATGGATAGAGAGTAATATATATTTTTTTACCAGATGATTATTTCTGGGTATTAATACTGGGAGGGGGGAAGAAGGAGGAAATCGGAAGATGAGAGAATGGCTTTTAAGAGGCCACATTGGAGTTGCCATCACAACCAAGATCCCTTGCAGTGGGTAAACACTAATTTCTCCTCCCCAGGTCCAGCCCTCTGTGACATCACAATCTAAAGACAGAACAGGGGGCGGCTCCCTACGCCAGCACCGCCCACACCCCTCCGCCGCCCCTTACCGTCTGCAGGAGGCTTCCTTCTTCGGCTCCGCCCCCAACCTGTACGCCTACCCCGCCTCCCAGGCCTTGAGCCAGGCGCACATGTCCGCGGCCTCCTCCTCCTCCTCTTCCTCTTCCTCCCACCACGCGGGCGGCCGGGCGGCCTACTCCTCGCTGGGCCTCCTGCACTCGGACAGCGGCCTGCGCCTGGCGGGGCCCGAGCGCGCGCGCTACCAGCACCACTTCCCCGCCCACCAGCCCTACGGCCGCTCTGCCGCCGCCCACGGCTGCTACCCGTTCAGCCCGCGGAAGCTCAGCCAGCACCCGTACCTATGAGCCGCGCGGAGGGGGAGACCGCGCCCACCGCGGCACAGCCCCGCCCCCCACCCCCAGTTCCCCCGGCGACCAAACATGAACGCCTGCACAAGATGCCCAGCCGCATCCGATTGAAACTAAAATGCAAGGACTAGGAATACTCCTTTTTTTTCTTTTCACCCGCCTATTTTTCTTCTTTTTTTTTTCCCCACCCACCCACCAAGCGGAACCTATATCGTCCTAATTTTTAATGTCACTTTTAACTTGTTAGTATTGAATTCTGTGTTGAGTTATTTTAACCGTTTTTTTTTTTTTTTGAGATTTAATTTTAAGGCTCCTAGACCGGATCGTAGCTGAAAACAAAATAAGAAAATAGCTGAAAAAAAGAAGTCTTTTAATGGATAACTGACAAAACTATGTCTATGTGCTTATTTGTGACGCGAGGGTGACTCCCTGACTAGTTTGAAGCTAGTGACTGTGAAGCACACTAACCTTTTATGAAGTAACGAACGTGTGGACAGTGTAGTGGCGGTGACTTCACCGGTTTTCCTGTTTGTGTAACATCCATCTTTTCTGCATCGACTCACATAAATGTTTTCCATGTGGTTCTTAGACTTCTTTGCGCAAAAGACTGATTTTGTCGGACGTACATCAACCAGTTCAGTTCATTCAGCCCCGTCAGCAGGCTGCTGTTCTGTGGGGCTGCTTGACCCTTTTACATTCCAAGTGTCGTAGTTCCTCTCAAGGACCGGGTTTCCCTCTTACGCTGGGGTGCTGTGTCGCGTGTCTCAAGGACGAAGGACTGAATTAACATCAGTTCGAGCCTGCTCGATTGCTACTTCAAAGCACCCGTCACCAAAATAAACACGGTTGGTGATATCAGGAAAATGAGGGAATTCACATCTTTCACAGATGTCACTGCTGTATTTTTCAAAGAATTTGATAAACCACAAAATGACAATGGGGAAAAAAAAGATTGTTTAAAAGTAATAGTACTTGAAAGTATGTTCTTTTACATGCATTATATGGCCTCATTTGAGAGTGAATTTGTAAAGGAATTAACTTAAGAATGATACCAGTCTGGCACATGTAAAATGTTATTGCATGTACCTTATTGTTAAAGGGTAGTTCAGTGAGTGTTGAAGGTTCAACAGAAAAAAACATTTTCAAGCATTTTGGATCAACATTTAATTTAAATGTTTCCATGATTCTCAAAATTTGAAATTTGTTTTATTTTATTTATTTATTAGCAGGATAAAGCCCCTTGAGATGTGACATCTCGTTTGTTGAGGGGGTCCTAAATTTGGTGGGAAATTTGCAACAAGCAAATCCATTTGACATGCACACACACACACACACACACACACACGAAAACCATAAACACTGTTATGGAGTGGTGTTTATGGTAAATGTGCAACAGTGTGAAATTGCATGCAAAAATTTTATCTCCCACCAATGTACTAGTTAAGCTGCTAGTTTAGCTATTAAAACTTTTAGCAGTTTTATTAACGCGATACAAATTTTAGCTAGCTAGCTAGTGTCATTTTCAAACTAGAATATGGCTTTAACATCAGTCAGTGCTAGCCAGTGTTTAAGTAATATTTTTAGGGCTGCCTGTATTGGTTGTGTTTAGTAGTTGAATATTAAGAGTGAGGTGGGATGCTGAGCTTAATTTAATATAGAATTAATGTAATATACAGCTCTCGCAGTGCTCAGTTACAGTATTGCTAATGTATCCCTCCTTTATGAAGGGAATGTAATCAGACTTTGATTATTACATGTTGCATGGGTGCCGATGTAGTGTACTGTGCCTGTACACTGCAACTGAGGGTATATTGTGTGTTACATAGTGTGCTGTGGACTCCCGAGAGCTAGGGCTGCCTACGCGGCGGCCATCGTCCGAAGTGGCGCACTATTTAAGGGACGGGGAGCGATTTGAGACTCCACCCGAAAATCACGTACAGAGTGAGCGTGGAGCATCGATCCAGTTCAAAGGTCGCAACAATCCCGTTTTAAAATCGTGTCGTGGTAAAAACCATCTCCCAGCAAGCCGATTCCATTGTTTACGAAGCTTAATTATCTGCCCTCCTGGCTGAAAGTGACGTTTGTCTTAAGGAAGAATTGGTGTAATTCAAGGTGGAAGTCAAACATTTGCAGGCTACAATTACAGACCCTATAGCGGAACTTCACATCGCAGAGCACAAACAGAGCCCGCCATGGAATGCAGTACTCAGGAATTACAATCGTGATGCAACAGACAGCTGTGGTTCATCAATGCAAATACTTCTCTGGAAAATAGCTTGTTAGTGACTACCAAAAAAAACAAACAAAAAAAAAAACCCTTGCACCATTTTGATACTATCCTTAAAAATGATGTGATTAAATAATTAATCTTCTGGAAGGCTGTGGTTTTGGGTGAAACTTGCAATGCAAAGACTGAAGGTGTATTGGAGTCTGTTAGTGTACATATGAATCAGACTGGGTAGTTCACACTGAAAATGTACACATTACTTGCATAGTGGGGCATCCTGAGCATATTCATTTTGTGTAGATCGCTGTGGGCTTATTTTGCTTGGAATGGCCACTTGAATAGCAAGTAAACCTGATCATTAAGAATGTGGATTGCCCTTTTTTGAAGGTTTAACAAAATCTTAGTGAACCAGTAATTCATGCAAGCCCATGACCGTGTGACGAGAAATTCTACGCAGAAATCACATTCAGAAAACAACATTTCATGCAAGTATTCGTAACAGTGTGCATTATCGGTTGTGGGAATTTTAAAAAATGGTTGAGAAGTAAATGTCTAGCCACTCCATTCCAATCACTGTTTGATGCATAAAGTAATTATTTCAAACAGTATTTCTCTTCTGACGTGGGGTAGTGCATATCATAAATCTTGGTGCATTACTGTACTTGTCATGCATAATAAACTGTATGAACAGTCTGTAATTACCTGCCATTTCTTATTTTATTATGCAGTGTAATTATACTGTTGCAGTTTCATTGAGCACAATTGGAGCGCTGTTTTTGAGTGGCAGTTTTTGCTACTCAAACAAAATGGCTAAAATCAAGCCGTCTAAAATTATATATGAAATACACTATTTTCATGAGTATTACTAACTTTAAAAAGTTTGAAACTACATTGCGATTTCATCCTTAAGTGTCAACTATATGTGGTTTTCTTAATGTACTGTAGGGAAGGAATGATGTCAGCAGAAACCCAATAAAAATGGTTTGCATCCGTGGTAACTTCCGTTCTGTGTGGGCGAGTCACCCTTTCCAGAGCATGGGGGTCAGAGTTGGTGCTATTTCAGCTGATATTTGTCCTGAGAGCTGCAGTTTAAGTAACGCTAAAAAGAATGTAGCCTACCCAGAATTCAGAGAATGCAATTTCTGTACAGTATACAGAATGTTATCTATTACATCGAATACGGTAGAGCTTCAGGAAGGTACTGTGTCATCATTTTGAGGACATGTCTGAAGATCTTCTCAGACACAAGATGGCTGAAGTACTTTTGAGGCTGATGAGGTTGTGTTTTAGGGTCATTTAGATCCTCCGTACAGCCTTGTGTGTAGCAAATGCCTTTGGTTACTGTGCCCTTTTCAGTGTGATTTTCTCATTTCCTCTCAAAGGCCATAGCGTGACTCAATGTTACATTTACCAGCATTTGCTTTTGTGACCATCCGCAACGCATTTCGTAAGTCTTATATTAAGTGAACTCCCTTTTCCTAGTGCAATCAAATCTCAACGCATCAGTTATCCATTACAACTCAAAATGTGGAAGTCATTGGAGGCACAGGGCCTTTGAAGTACAGTTTTCTTATTAAAATGTCAGTGTAGTTTTGAGTTTGAGGTTTTACAAAGTGCAATGTAAGATGTGACGTGAGCTGAAGTGCTCGGCAAAACAAATCCACGGCTGGAGATACCTGTGCTACTGCTTGGTGTTATCTGAAGTTCTCACTTGCTGTTTTTGTCAGTTCCTTCCATTCAGTAATGCTTATATCGTTGTTGTGGGTTTTGATATTTAGAAAGTCATACAAAATTACTTCCACAAATAAACCCTTTGTTGATCTACTGTATACCTCTGTCCCACAGTTCTTTGTGTTTGACCTGATGGGTGCATGAAATGCAGTGAATGCCTAATGCTACTGATATTTCACCACATTTAGTAAGTAAATTTTATTTATAAAGCACATTTAAAACAACTGGCATTGACCAAAGTGCTGTATTCAAATAAAACGCAAATAAAAAATACGCAAATAAAAGAATAATAATAATAATAATAATAATAATAATAATATAATAATAAATAAATAAATTAGTACCAGTAAATACCGATAGCCAATAAATGACAGTGACATAACTTCTCAGGAGCTGATGCAAAGTGTTTTTGTGTTGTACTGTGTTTTTACCACTTGTCTAAGATCGGTAGGTAGAAACACAGAATATTTTGCCAATAACGTCAGATGAACTTTTCTTGCTCAAAGTCATTAGCTGTGGCACTTGTTAACTTGTGTATGTGTTTTTGCACAAATATACATAATTTGCACATTATACTCAAAGCTGCAGGTCGATATAACCTGATGACCATGAACTCTGGATCAATGCAGTGGAATAAGTCACAGTAAATGAGGCATACAACCGGCATATGAATATATTTAATGCATTTATTTGCATATAATCAGCTTTTAAAAATATGTCAAGATAGAGCCTTTTGGCAGTAGCTGTTCCCTATTTTATCCGCATTATGGTGAGAATTAATGCAGAACTATTCTTCCTGGCTGGTGGTGTTTTCCCCATAGCACAGCAGGATCTTGATAATTTGGCTTCTTATATTCAGCTGGTTCATCCCTTTCTTGCTCAAGAGAAACTGTGCCATCTTTTCTGGAAAAGTGAGCAACCCTGGTGGGACAGGTGCTGACATGCCCTTCTTTTGAAATAACCAAAAACGGGTACGTTTACTTTGGAAATTCAGTCCCTGAATTTGCACTACCTTATTTACCAGGCCCTGGAAACGAGTCGCTCAGCTCAGCTCTACTCATCGACAATGACCTCCGCCTCCTCTTCCTGCTTCTGCTCAAGCGACTGCTGCCTCTGCTCCTTGGTCCGGCTCCTCTCCTCCTCCATCCTGTTGCAGAGCTCCTCCAGCTTGGGCACCTCCTCCTGCTCCCGCTCGTGGAGCCGAGACAGCTCCTCCAGCTCGACCTGCTTCTCGGCCATGTCCACGTCGTACTTCTGGATCCAGTTCTCGATCTCCGTCTCCACCCGGGCCTTCTTCTTCCTGAGGGCGGTCTCCGAGTCGCGATTCTCGATGGCCAGGCTCTTGAGCTGCGCCTGCAGCTTGTCGGCCTCCTGCTGCTTCTCGGCACGCCGGGCCTCCGAGGCGGTCCGGTCGACTCGCTTGTGCTCCTCCACCTCGTGCTCCATGCCGTCCAGGACTTCGTCCGAGGCCTTCTTGGTCAGGTGCATGGAGACCTTCAGCCGGCGGATCAGCTTGTCCCGCTTGGCGATGTCGGCGTTCTTCTCCTCGGTGGCCTCCTCCACCTCTTGCTCCAGCTTGGACACCAGCTCCGTGTTCTTGCGGTGCCTGACGGAGAGCTCCTTCAGGTACCGGCTCCTCTCCCGCACCTCGGTGGGGCCCATGAGCATTTTCTCCATCAGCAGGCCCTGGAGCTCTTTCAGACCCTCCGCCATCTTGCGGTACTGTCCGGCGGCGGCCTTGGCCCTCAGCTCCCGGCACACGGCTGGCCGTGCTCGGAGGTGCCGGAGGACAGTCCGGAGACAGCAGCAGAAGGACTGTTCCAGCCCCGGGGGCATTCCCTGGCCCTCCGCCCGCTCCAATCGATGGGCCTCCAGCCGTTCTCCCAGGAGATGGTGCTCTTTGAGTGCTCCCACAAGCGTGGGCCCCAGCACTACCGACAGCCTGTCCAGGTCAGCCATGATGGCAGGTAGGAGGGACAGCGCCTCCACGTTCCAAATGCAGTCCTCCAGGACCCCATCTACTCGCTGGATCTCCAGGGCGGCAAGCTCATCCCGGGAGCTGTCCAGATGGATTGATGACTCTTCCTTAGAACCCATGATGAAGGCTTGTGATATAAGTTGCTCTTTCAAAGTCAATGTTACCGTGATGCTTCCTTCTGAAATGTATATCCAATATCACCGGTGTCCCTTTTTAATAAAATGTATAGCCTTGCGGAAATAAAGGTCCTCTTGTGTAAATATTCAAATTTTGATACTTTAAAAGCTAGGATCTGCAGTCATTTGATTTGGACAAAGTGATTGAGTCGCAAGTGTAAGTAATCTTCGGTTTTTCAAAAAGCAAGAACGTTGTAGTACGATTCATGACGTCACAGAAGTTCTTGGCAACACTGGCTTGGCTGTTAAAGTATTACTGCGAATTTACAGTGATTATTAGTGCAGCGCTTAGCAACTTTATTGTTTATGCCATATTAAATGTCTGTAGAATGATACCAAGCTATATACATATGAATATCACAGGAATATTTTAAGAAAACAACTGTTATTTGCACGCTAGCAACTGCGCAGTTTATAAAATGCTCAGAATTCATTACTTTTTATAATACCGCGTATACAATGGCTGTGTTCCGTTATTCGTTCAAGTTGACGACATAGCAAAATTCCAAAAAAATGAACCCATGAAACGATGTCATCGTCGGCGTCAACTTTTGGTTTATGAAGGAAACAGAATTTCTTACATAATCATTAGTTACATCACATTTATATATCCTCTCGATTCAGCTTGATTTTTAAAAGTGGTTTATTTTCACATCCTTAGTACGTAATGTACCGCACTTTAACTTAATTTAAAGTAAATAACTATTTCATTGAAGCCAGTATTTATTTATTTATTTATACTGGCATTAAGGGTTTAGCCATTGACGTAGTTTTAGTTTTGTAATGATGGTTTTGAACATAAAACAATTCAATAGTACAGATGTGGATGAAAGAATTGACAAATGTGTGAAATGAACAAAAATGTTTTTAATACTGTAAATTGCGACTATAAGGAGTATGGTACTGTATTAAGAACAAGCGATGTGTGTATTGAATGAGTCGAAAGTCCTATCAGACCCTGCTTAGGGAGTCGCTTTCCAGAGATGATTTATCTTGGCAGTCATTGCAGAAGTATTTTAAAACAATAGCATTATTGCAAGGGAACGACTAACCAGGTCATAACCAGACCAGTGGTGCATGCTAACACAGAACCCAGAGTGATTATGTGCAAACCTGTTAAAATGAAAAGAGACTGAACACTCATAAATTAACATTTTAATTCAAGTTCTTACATTTATCTGTAAATTACGAGTTTGCTCTTCTTTCTAATTTGG
This sequence comes from Anguilla anguilla, assembly GCF_013347855.1. Classification (NCBI taxonomy): domain Eukaryota; kingdom Metazoa; phylum Chordata; class Actinopteri; order Anguilliformes; family Anguillidae; genus Anguilla; species Anguilla anguilla. The sequence continues at coordinate 30,214,079 of NC_049211.1, forward strand.
AAAATATATAATATATATATACATTCAAATAAAAAATGCAGTTTTAACATAACAAAAATATATATTTTTTAGTTTAGATCTCTACAAATCATATAAAAATACCATTTCAATATCTCTAAATTATTAGTTTAAATATGTTTTTGTCAAGCTCAGAAACCCCATGAGTTCAGGCCATTGCAACAGAATAGAGTAAAATGAACAGTATAGTATAAATACAATTTCCATAAACATATGCAGGTAATCTAAACAGTCAGAATGGAGTTTCTGGAGTGAGTGTTTCGGCAGTATCCTGTTCTTCCTAGATGGTGTTGGTTGCTTTGAGCTTCAAAGCGGACATCCATTCAGTGATGAATATCTCAATCTGTTGATGAAACAAAGTGCATGGACACATGATTTCCTCTTTCACAGCAGCTTCTGAAAGCAGTTTGACAGGCCCCCTGTGAAAAACAGGGGCCTCATTTATAGAACGGACTTACGATCAATTTTGAACTTAAATAAAAAACCACGTATAAGTAGTTATTTATAAAACCTTACTTTGACGTGGAAATGATCTTATCTCTACGCAAAGTCTAGACTTGACGCAACAGGATGCGATGTTCAATAAATAGTGTGTCAAATTAGAAAAAAGTAACCATGGCTGTTCTTGTGTTATTGGAAGACATTGAAAACCATGCTTTTAGAAGGGAGAGAGTTTTCAGAGACCGGAATGACTTTTTTTGCACATGATGATCTTCCAAAAAGTCTGCTTTTTTCTTTTGGTCCATGGTTATTCCTGACTAAACCCTCATTTGTGCTAGCATTATATAAGGGGAAATCGCTGATTGTAAGGCACCTTCAGGTGCTGTCAATTTTAAGTTAATTTGAGATTTATAGGTCACAGGTGCGTAAGTTACAAATGGGCTTCTTACAACCTGCGTAAGCAAGGTTTTTTATGCTCAGTATCTTTTATGAATCAAACGTAAGCACACCGTTGGAAATGATCTTAAGACTAAGTTCAAGTATAAATCTAAGAACATTTTTATAAATGAGGCCCCAGGTCTGACCTTAATAGACCATGTAACTGTTTGAGCTGGGAGAAGAACGCACACATGAAAATCTGGTCAAACCAGCTCAAGCGGGAGAAGGCAGGCCGGTCCGTGGTGAGCAGCGGCCTAGAGGTGCGTCCCACTGCTCAAAAAGCGCCTCCTCCTTTCCTCCGCTACCATCTCATCTCCTCCATGCCCCCAGAAACCGATCTTTGTGTCCTCCCTCCTTCCAGCGTCCAAATAATGGAGATTAGTGAAGCACACAGAACTACATTTGTGAAACGGCCTCAAACTCCTGAAACTTCCCCTCCTTTCCTCCCCATACTTCCGGGTAGGAGACGAGTGGTAGTGGGGGAGTGGAGGAAAGGTGGTGAAGAGTGAAAAGTAATGGAACACACCCCAGGAGAAAGGCGCTCACTTTAGATCATCTGCAACCTTGCCCATGGTGTTGAGTCGACCAATTTAGCTAGTGCACATAATTGATACGCTTATGCGATTGTACATGAAAAATAAGCGTTCCAAGCTATCACTGAAAATGCGTTTCGCGACGAGAGGTGTGGTGCAGTTCGTAGGGCAGCCGAGTCTCGACGAAAAGCCACCCGCCCCCCCTCCTCCCTACCCCCCGCATGAGCCAGTGTTCAGTACCCGCCATTTTTTTCTCTTTTCTGAAGGGTACACTGCCGTTGTATGCTTGACCAAGGCACTTAACCTGCATTGCTTCAGTATATATCCAGCTGTATAAGTGGATACAATGTAAATGCTATGTGAAAATGTTGCGTAAGTCGCTCTGGATAAGAGTGTCTGCTAAATGCCTGTACTCTAAAGCGATTTAATTTCCCTTCTCTATCTCTTTACTCTGTCTTTTTTATACTCGCCTCAGTAAAGCAAGAAATATGAAAAGAGGGCAAGCTTGTCGCGCTCTCCTAATTTTTCATTTTGAAAAACAATGTGTGGTTCCTGCCACAGCACCTTCTCCAGCTGCCCGGGACTGTCCTCTGGATCCACGGGAAAAGCCTGGCAGAACCTGGACTTCCTGCACACGTTCCGGTAAAGGTTGAGCGTGGCCATCCTTATCTGCCCGAACAGCATAGTCTTCTCCGCCGCCGTTTTCTGAATGCGGGCCCACGTGTTCTCCTGCATGACCACAGAAGGGCAGCAGGTTGGACACGGGCACATACAACACCAGGAAGTTCCCGCAGTAGTGTTCCTAGGATGGCGGTGTAGTCTTCAGAGAACTGGGCTTGCAACTCGGAGGTGGCAGTTTGATTCCCACGGGGGCAGTATCATCGTGCTCTAGAGCAAGGTGCTTAATCTGACTTGCCTCACTGAAAATATCCTGTCGTAAAAATAGATTTTATGTTAAGAATTGTAAATTGGTCTGGATTAAGAGCGTCTGCTAAATGCTCAAAGGTAAGGCTGTGTAAAGCCCTACAAGAACTAAGGTGCCTAATCAATGTACTACCTAAGTAAGAAAGGGAAAGTCATCAAAAACTAGCAATTTGTTTGCGTCCAAACCAAGGAGATTGAGTGGGTAAGGACGAAGCCCCCAGGATGAGGCTACAGAACTGCAGTAAGTGGAAGAGTTCTGCCCCTAGTGGCTGGACCCAGTATGATTTTTACACAATTTCCCTCCATTAGCAGGGCTATATTTGATGGTAAAAAAATTCTGATATTCAATCTACATAAGAACGAGAAACAGAAAACAGTCTTGATTACAAAGGCTAATGACTGCTATCAAAACCATAGTAGCTTTGCCATCTAGAAAGCAATAACATTCTTATGCTACCCCCTATAGGCCTATAGGAGGATTTGCCATTGGTATTTTGGAGACAAAGGCTTACCAAATCATTATGGCACTTGGAATTTAGTTTCTCACTTTTTATAACTCAAGTGTCCCAAAGTTAATTCGTTGATTTTTCTGTCATTCTCCTCTCTCCCTTCTGTTCTTCCTCCACCACTCTCCCACTCCCCCTCCCTGCTCATGGTTCAGTTCGGCTATCCTCAGCCAGGCTTTGCTAGCATGCCACGTCCCCGTTTCATCCCCCCAAAGCCGCCGGGAGCCCAGGCGCCTCACCCAGTGCGCGCGGTTCTGCTGCGCTTCGTCCAGCGCCCTCTGCAGCTGCGCCATTCTGCTGTTGAGCTGCATGATGGCGTCGCTGCTCTGCTCGGTGAGGACGGACAGATTGCTCCGGGCCTTCTGGATCCTCTCCTGGTTCTGCTGGGTGGTCACCTGCAGGTTGTCCCTGGCCATCATCAAAGTGTTGTAGCGCGACATCATTTGAACAGCATTCTGAATAGAGGGGACCGGAGGAACAGGGGAATTACTTGTGTAATGCAACGTGTAATGCTTGCTTTTCAGATCTTATTTTATCTGTTCTAAATGAATCGACTGTGCGTGAAAACGCCACAGACTGCTGGGGGGGGGGGGGTGGGCCAAAGCTCCAATGCAAATACAAACCAACCTCAGGTATGAGCTATGTTAATGCTTGTGTCTAACTATGAAGCATTGTGTGACTCCAATTCCATCTCCAGGACAACACTGGCAATCTTGTGACGCAGACAGAAAATTCACTTTTTTAGACTGCGTCTTGGAATTCATACACTCATCAATTGCTCACAGAGGGATGCACTTTTGTTCTCTTACATTCCGAGCTGCTCTGGGTAAGAGCACCTGCTAAATGGGTGTAATGTAATGTAATATAAAATTTGTAATATAACTCATACAGACACCAGACCTACCCCTACCCCCCCTCCCCCCCCCCCCCCCCCCCGCCTCCTCTTCAAAATGCTTTGTCCCAGCCCATCTGATCCATCCAACCTACGCGCTTGCTGGCCAGCACCACTCTATCCATGCAGTGGTGATACAGCTCGTACTTCCACACGCGTTTCTCCAGCCGCTCTTTTAGTTTAACCAGGTCATTAGTCTCTTCCCGGAGGTCATACAGGTGCTCCTGCTTCTGATGGGCCAGGTGCTTGTCGTGTTTGGCCTTCTTCACTGCAAGCTGTCTGTTCACGTCTTTAATCTGGGCAAGAAAAGAACAGGTTGTGCTCAGTTGCACTGTGTGGTCAAGAATAGAGGAAGCTGGATTCAGTTGCACTGGGTTGCCATGTCTTATACCTGGTGAGTGATGCCTGGGTCCTCCTTACCTTCAAGTACTCTTTAAAATCCTCCTTGCACTTCTCCATTCGTTCCACCGTTTCCCTGAGATGTTCCTTGTGTTCTTCCACTGATCGGAGGGCAGACTCAAATTGCTAAAACATAAACAGAATTGTGATCTAGAATCCAGGGAAATCCAGAATTGTAATAAGGATAAGCAGAGGCTTTTCAGGCTGACTTTTGCAACCTGCACCTTTTTATCAGTGTAACTTTCTTTAAACTATAAATTATCCTCACACCCTACACTGCTGAAACAACGATCAAGCTAGTACTTAATGTACTCCCTAGCTAATCTCAGAGGTGTAATTCAATTAAATGCTATTTTATTCAAGTATCCTATTTCATGTGTGGGCAAATGACAGATAGGGTTTTCAAAATGAAAGGCAAACCATTCTTATTTAAAATGTCACATTTCTGGAATGTATTCAAGTTAGTTCTACTACATAAAAAATGGCATTTTTTTTCAGCAGCAATCATGTCCGTTTTCAACTATAAATTTTCAAAATAATAATACTTTGGTATATTTTCCACAAATTAAACCAAGTTTAATTAGTGCCAATCAATTAGTGCCAAGTAACTATCCAAACTTTTGGAAGACAGAAGGGTATCCACTACAAGACTGATTTGTAGTGCCACATAAATAAAAAAAATGACTCCAAATGTGAGGACGGGAAGGGAAAATGGCTTCCTAACATTCAGAACCCTTTTCACTCACCGCCTGCATTCTAAGTTCAGTATTGGCCGCCTCTTCATCCTGCTTCCTCTGCATCAGCTTGAGAGAAGAAAATGGCCGCTCATCTTCCGAGTGATCCAGTTCCTATCGAAGTCAAACTGTTATAAAGCTGCACCAATGGGGGATGCTATACCCCATTTCCCAAAATTTCAATGTAATTTTTCCTTTAACACGTCGATGTACTTCCGTTATTCAGCAGCAGACATTAATACATATGCACATTAATAGGTAGGTCAATGATCAGGAGGTAAGAGCGGTTGTCTGGCAGTCGGAGGGTTGCCGGTTCAATCCCCCGCCCTGATCATGTTGAAGTGTCCCTGAGCAAGACACCAAACCCCTAATTGCTCTGGTGAATGCAAGGCATCAATTGTAAAGCGCTTTGGATAAAAGCGCTATATAAATGCAGTCCAAAATCATGCTATGAAAATTTCCAGCCTTTAGCTTATTGCTTCCTGCAATGCAATGAAACACAGCTCTGACCCACATTTAACCACAATGAAAACTGAGAATATATTTTTAGATGTGCCAGAGAAAATGGCACTAAATGGATGATCAGAACATACTGTATATTATGTCCTACAATAGGCCTACAGCCTGCATAACTCTACGTGCATATTTGTTATCAGTGCTGTACAAGCATAGGAAATTGGACCAATAAGGGAACGGACAATGTCTTATTATGAGCTTTACAAGTGAGGTTACGAACACCCCTAACCCTCCCCAAAAGATGGTTTTGTGCCACCTTAAAATAGAAAATTTTGAAAGTAAGAATGGTATTCACTGACAGGAATAAAATGGAAGAATAATTTTGTTTTTGATTATTTGACAAAAACATCTGATCACACTTAGGGTAACATGAAAGTTGAAAATGTACATTTTTGAAACATAAGAATGACAACACTTTGGTTTAGTGATGGTATACAATATCAAACAGTATATAGGGGAAAAAACCAACAATTTTTTCCATGGACATTGCATCTAAATTTTTGTCCTGGCACATCTTGGAATATGCACTACAGCTCCAAAAGTATGTGGACACACCTTCTAATTAGTGGTTTTGGTTATTTCAGCCACACTCATTGCTAACAGGGGCACAAAATCAAGCATACAGCCATTAAATATCCATTGACAAACATTGGCAGTAGACAGGGTTGTACTAAGCTCAGTGACATAGTGACTTCAGTGTGGTACTGTCATAGGAGTTTCGTGGGGAAGGACTTGACTGGCCTGCACCTGACCTGTCCTGACCTGCTCTACCCCATCAAACACCTTTTGGGATGAATAGGAATGCCGATTGTGAGCCAGGCCCAACGTCAGTGCCCAACCTCACTAATGCTTTTGTGGCTGAAGGGAAGCGCATCCCTGCAGCCATGTTCCAAAATCTACTGGCCTTCCCAGAAGAGTGGAGGCTGTTCCTGTTCCTGCTGTAGGTGTAACAACTCCATATTAATGCCCATGGTTTACGAATGAGATGTTTAATATGGGTGTGACCTTAAAATGTGTCCCCACATACTTTTGGAAATGTATGGATGATGACTGTCCTACCTCACTGTATTATCCATATTTGATTTATTTTAGAATAATTTCACTCATTGGATGCTAATGCCATATTATTTGTAGAGGGACAAAACCTGACGAGCGTCAGCCACAGAGGCGAAATGGTCCATGTCAAAACCATTCTTCTTGAAATACTGGTCAATGATCACAGAATGATCTTAATGCGACTGTTTTATGCGAAAGTTGGGAATTCTGAAGGGGATAACGACGCGTTCTCATTTCATCGTTATCTTAGGGTGTACTGAGAAGAGTGACCACAAGTGGGCCGTATTCGATAATTGCTAGCTCCGTTAGAAAAAGTGTAGTTTGGTTATTAACCTCAAGTTTATGGTTTGGTATGAGGCGTCGTCGCTTTGAAGTTATGAAATCACGTTGCTAGCTGTACGGAAGTGTTTTTAACGTTGGACAGCTTGCTCAGACAACATTAACTACCTAGCCAGCTAGTCTACTGATTACACATGTTGTCGGATGCCTGCCCTACAAAACAATCGACACCCAAACGAATTTCTCAGATCCCGCATCTGTCATTAACTCCCATACATGTGTAGTTTAAAACCTCCCCTAGGCTATGGATTTTTAATCACCTATTTTTAAAGGTCATCACTCCAGTCTGGCAAACCTGGATACATGTGAGACTGAGATAAAAATCCGTATGAATTAAATATTATTCCGGCACTCTCTGGGGACTCGCCACTACCGTTACTACTCTGTGATAAAACGCTACCGTTCATCATTTTTATCCATGACGAAATGGCAAGTTATCCTGACAGAATTGCATACCATACTTTTCTTCAACATTTCAAACCAAGTGCGTAAAGTTTCATCAACAGCAGCAGCTTCAAGTGTAACCTTGTTGCAAGAGCTTTTTTAAATGACAACAAAACATTGCGCATGCGTGATCACTTGAAGCTCAGCTGACAGTCAGTTTTGAGACAGCGATCAAGAAAACGTGAGAATGCAACCAACTGAAGGAACAATGTGGGGAGAACCCACATTGTTCCTTTAGCTGGTGGCATTGGTGGTTTTGATATTGGCTATCTCTTTCACCTCTGTGGATGATGCTTGTCTGATATGTGTAGTTTTGCATGCTTGACATGTCAGCAGTGCTGTCTTGAGTGCTGGCAGCAGCAGCAGCCGCAGGTAGACCAGTCAGATTCTGGGTGCTTTTCTTGTCAGATTCTGGGTGCACTTTCCATTTCCATCCATGATGGGAACTGGACGGCAAATTAGCGCCAGAAGTGAGCCAGAACCTGGCCAAATATAATTTTCTATCTGGGGGGAGGCTGGAAGTTCTTCACCCAAATGTATTTTCCCCCCAATAACCATTTAACACCAGCTAAGGGATAGGAAAACGAAATGCCGTATTACTCCTGGAAATTACATTACAGGTATTTAGCAGCAGCTCTTATTCAGAGCGATTTACACAACTTTTTACGTAGCATTTACATTGCATAAATTTATACAGCTAGATATATATTGAAGCAATGCAGGTTAAGTACCTTGCTCAAGGGTACAACAGCAATGTGCTACACTCTCAGAAAAAAAGGTACCAATCGCTTGTCACTAGTACCTTTAGAGGTACAGTTCTGTACTTGTACAGAATTTGTACCCTTGTGTACCTTTATTTCTGAGAGTGTACCAGGGAATTGAACCCATGATCTTTAGTTTACAAAACCAGCTCCTTGCCCTTACACTCATTGTACTACACTGCTGCCCTGAAATGAATTGATTGACAATAGCTGTGCTGTTGAGAAGTTATAAACAACCAAAGAGAAATTATTCAGTGATAACTCATAATCATAAAGCTGTTCAAAAAAGGGTAAGGCTGTATAAAATAAACAGCACAGGTAATGCGCTATAATTATGTCCTCCAAAAATGGCCAATTGGTATTATTTCATATTAATTTGAAACATTTTACACAGGAGTGACAATAATTTTGACAATAATTTTGGCACCTAACATTTTAAGAAATAAAATAATTTATCTTTTAAAAAAGATAAACAATTTCTATGGACAATAGAATTGGGGGGGGGGGGGAGGGGCAGGCGTTGTGACCCCTCATTACTTGTGTTGATTGTTTTATTCAGCCTTTTTGCACATCTTCGTCAAGTTTTTTTTTTAATTATTTAAATATTTTGTTTGATAATTGGCCCATGCCCACACAAATAGACAGTGCTGTGTGTATTACTTGAAAAATGCAATCTGATATTATACATTACGAATGAAATAACAAAAAATGTTAGTTTGTTGGACTACTGAAAAGGTGTGAACTAATTACTTTTGAATACTTCCAGTTTCATTTGTCAAATATACTAAAATAAATGTTAACAGAATACATCCGTTCATACGATTCTGTGAAGATTACGTTTTTTTTTTTTTTTCATTGAAGTACATGCATTGCAACATCAACTTCCTGCTCATCTTTCATGTGTTGATGTAGGCTATTGCAGTAGGCTATTACAGTATGTACCTTCTTAGATTTAATCCAAAATGTAGTCATATAATATTTAAATGTAGATTATGCATATTTTTGAAAGTATCATGGTATGATTTCGGTTCATTCTTTAAAAAAATATGATTAGCTACATACTCCAGATTAAAGGTAGTCCGTTCCAACTCAAAACTGCAGACACAACGATATATCTATCACGGTAGCCCCTTTCAAAACATGTTTTTACGATTTAACAGAATATTTTTCACTTGCGAGGGAGTAGCCTAGTGTACAGTAGGTATTTTCCTCCGACAACTTGCCGTTGCAGTTGTGATATTTATAACACCCAATACATGACAGTGGAACGTGTGGGAGGTGTGCAGACACAAGGTGCATTACTTCCTGCAGTTTTAAGACAGCAAATGCACTTCAGAGCGCAGTAAGCTCTAAATTTTCCAGTGGTGATGAAAACAACAGGCGGATCTAAACCCGCCGCGTTTTAATGTAGCCTACTACTTTTGAAATCGTGTGAAAATCAAGATAATCTTTTCCAGTATTTTCTTGGACCACTTCGGATACCCCTAAATCATCTGTAAGTGATCTTTTGTGCATTACTGAAAATTACAAAGTGTATTCAGATCATTCAATTATAGACGATTAGCAATCCAACTGGAAGTTTTGGAGCGGATTCAACAAAACCATTTAAACGCTTTAAAAAGTGTTTCACAATTTGCATCATTACGTTTGCAGTTCAATTAAAATGGTCTAACGTAGAACGCTGGTGCTACTAGTCCCATGCTGCATACATCTTTGGCTTTAAATACTTAGGTTTGGTTATTAGCCTCTTAACCTCTTCGCTTTGGTTTATGACTAAGTAGTTTTTCATGTACTGACACTAGACACTAGTGTCTTGGTATCAGCTCTTTATGTAAGACATTATGTTTGCACGGTAGTTTATAAACGTGTCTGCTAAATGCCTATAGTTAATGTAAAATGCAGTGTGTTGTGTGTACAACTTTGAAGTTCAAATGATGGAGCCTAGGTTTTAGATTTTATGAATACCAGTACTAATTATGTAATTTTTGTTACAATTCCACTGCTTATACACTGTACATTCGACTGTTTTCCTGTTATCTTGTTCCTTCTTAATTAAGTGTACCTTCAATGTTATTGTTGCATTTGCTTTTTCAATGTTTTCTGAACTATTTTTAATCTTCTTAATGCCCCATTCTCATGATTGTCCTCTTCAAAGCTGCAGAACTACATATCACATAATATTTGAAACACACAGGAACAGAAACACAAACACACACACACACACACACACACACACACACACAGAGAAAGGGAATTAGTGATTGTAATACATCCTCTTTTTTCCAGGCCAGTTCAGTTCAATTAGAAGCTGGAGCAATGATGAATAATTCTACTGCAGAGTGCAATCCCAGAGCCGACTTCCAGATTTACCTCTTCCCAGCAGTCTACTCCCTGGTGTTTGTGTTAGGGCTTCTGGGAAATGTGGGCGCCCTCTATGTGTTCATCTTCAAAATCACCCCACGATCCTCCTCAAACGTCTACGTCATCAACCTGGCATTGGCAGACACAATCTTCCTTTGTACACTGCCCTTCCGCATCCACTACCACCTGAAGGGGAATGACTGGGTCTTTGGCTCTCAGGCTTGCCTGGTCATCGGCACTCTTTTCTTCACCAACATCTACATCAGCATCGCCTTCCTGACCTGCATTTGCATCGACCGCTACATCGCCACCGTCCACCCGCACACCTACCTGCGGCTACGCGCCACCAGATGCACGCTGTGGGTGAGCCTGGCCGTGTGGATGGTCACTGGGGCGGCCATGCTGGCCTTCGTCGTAGACGGGCCGCTGGACAGCATGACCCCCGAGGCTGGCGGGTCCCGCAGCAGCTGCTATGAGAACTTCTCCCAGCGCGAGTGGGCCAAGCGCATGACGGCCTACAACGTGTGCGGCCTGGTGTTCGGCTCCATCGTGCCCCTCGTCGTCATCATGATCTGCTACCCGCTGGTAGCGCGCCGGCTCGCCCGCATCCGGACTAGCACCAGCAGGCGGGCGCTGCGCATCATCTATGCCATACTGGCCATCACCGCCGTCTGCTTCTTGCCCTACGCCGTAGTCCACCTCCTGCACTTGCTCATGCGCCACCAGATCATTCAGAGCTGCGTCTACGCCAACGCCATCTACAAGGCGCGGAGGCTGACCATGGCCCTGGTTAGCCTCAACAGCTGCCTGGACCCAGTGCTTTACTACTTCACCACCAGTCACTGCAAGTGGAGCTTTTTCAAGAGGCTACGGCTAAGGAGGACCCGGGACGTGTACACCATCACCAAAGGGAACTAACCAACCCGGTGGCCACTTAAGCACCATGCTGGTTCATTCAAAGTACAAAGAAGGGCAACTAAATTGGTTCCTGGAATGAAAGGAAATGGCTGTGTGGACAGACTTAAGATATGTAATGCATTCAGGCTCCACAAAAATATGCCTGCAAGGTTTTTAATTCACAAATGGACTGAATAAATTGGACTAAAAAAGATTTTTACATTACAAAACAAGTTCATAAGAGTTCTGTTGTAGAAAAAAGGGGCTTAGGTGGCAAGAGGCTAAAGATGAATTCCACACTGATATTAGGAAGTATGTTTTCATACAGTTGTCTGGAACAGTTTGCCCATTCATGTGGGTTTGATGTCGTGAGTGATAGTCTATTCTGTGGGTAAATAAGTGGTTAAATGACCTGCTTTTGTCATATGCATTGTAATGTTCTTACAGCAGTGCTGCAGGGAATGGTTCATTGACTGTGGGTCTGGCTAAGCCTGCTGGTTTGTGATTACCATGTTAATGTTAAACTTGTATCGATATAATCAGTATTTCCAGGGGTTTGGCTTTCTGGTGCCCTCATGGGACTGGTTTGATGGATTCGTATATCAGAACCTGATGCTGTGTTAGAATTTTCTAGCCAAAAAGGAAATGGCTCTTCCAGGAGAATGAGTTGATTAGCTCAAGCTTTGTTTTCGTTTATGTGATTGAAAGGCGAGTCATGTGGTAGGTGTATACATCTAAATATGCATTTGTGTCATCACACCAGAATGTTAGCCTACTTTGGGAATGAAGAGATAGGCCTAAGAATGTGTGCTGTGCACTGTGTAATTTTGATGTAAATAAGAGATAACTGATGTCGGGGGCAGAACTAGCCTCTCATACTGTGCGATGAGAAATAGTCACACTTAGAATCCTTTTTTTTTAATGCAAACAATCCACAATGTTACTTGTTAACATTCATTAAACAATATTTTTCATGAATTAAGCCTAAGTTGGTTTCTATGTGGGTACTGAGGGGGCCCCTACGGCTGCTGTGCACCCATAGCCACCCCCCCCAACCCCCCCAACCCCCCCCCCCCCCCCTCGGTATCTCGACTTCTGATAGACACATTTCCACAGGAAGGCTAAAAGCTCAAACCACTTTGTGCCTACATGCTCATGGACCAAAGACTCAGATTGCTATCCACTTGCTTGTAGAGTGCTGGGGTTTTTTGAGGTGCCAACGCCCCTAGCAACACCTCGTTGGTGTCAACGTCATTCCTGTTGAAAGATGGCTGCCGATTGCTGTATTCTGATAACTAGCTACCTACTAACTGTGACGGCCCCACCCTTGATCAGGTGACCAAAATTAGAATTTAGAATGCACTTTAAAAAAAAACTTTAAAAAAACACTGGCACAGCTATGGAAATACAGAGAATGAGACTGTTTGATTACAAGTCAGCCACATTCAATTTCCCCATATACTGCAAACAATGTATTCACTTACTGCTAAATTTTAAACTTGTACATTTATGTCAAGTGTGTAAAGGGTTTCCTTGGAATTTCTTTTTATATTAACTGAACCAAAAGAGAGTGGCCTCGGATAACTTTACTGTAGTAGATGATTCTATGACGTGAGGAAACCACACAGGTGAACTAATTCAGTTCAGTCATGATGTGCCAGGGTGTTCTTTTAGCATGAATTCCTACAGCATATTCAACAGGGTTTTTTATGTCCACCTTCCAGTTCAAGAGTATCTGTCAGTGTGGTGGTGTTTTAAAAGAACTGGCCGTTGTCCACTTAGTCACCAGAACACTGCAGGTTCAAATCCTTGGTGAGACATTTCTGTTTTACCTTTGGGCCAATGTCCTAAATCCAAATAGTTTAAGTTCAATATTGTTTAGCAGTGAGAACGGTTGCTGTGCCACCCAGAATAAGCTAATAATCACAAGCTTTTGCACATAGACAATGCAATGTTTTGCTTCAAAGAAGTGCCATTTTCCCATTAAATACCTAAATGAAACAGGTGTTGGAACAGAAAATAATGTGATTAATTTGTGACTTTTTTGGATTTCACTGAAGCTTCCCGTATTGTAACGCAGAGATCAACTCTCACTTCCACAAACATACTTTGGGTAAGTCTGAGACACTCGCTGATACAAACCAAACGGGACAGGCTTTATTTATAAAACTTTCATAGAAAACCCCCCACGCGCAGAATTCAGAGATAAGCTTGCCCCTCGAGGATCAAAAAGGAAGGCAGTTCAGCACAATCCGGGAGGAAGGCCTTTCCTCAGCAGGGTCGACAGGAAGCTGCCCAGCTCTTCATCCTAAAACAGGAAGTGCAAAAATGTTGATAATCACCTCAAAATATTTATATTGTACATATCTCAGAAACTATGTTACTAGCACATGCCCATATATGTACCTTACCAGCGATACGGCGTTTTAACAAACACAACTCATCCACCTGTCCCATACGAGTCTCAAGAGGTGGTTTACTGGCACTGTTGTTTGTCCTACTTGGTGTAACTGACTTTATTCACTTAAACTGTGAGTGTGCCTTTTACTTATTATGATCGACCTCAAATCATATCAGAAAATACTACCATTACTATTACTATGACCAATAATATGAAGAACAAAAAATGAATTCACTTGCTTTTGTAATCCATTAAGTGAAATCTTTTCCTGTTCATTTTTTTTATGAGGGTAAAACCACTGAATGAGGAAAGGTTAACTGACTGACTGGTCCTCCAATATTAATTCTAAAAATAGTCCTTTCCCCAAATCAATCGTGATATACAGACACGAGCTGAAGTAATGTATGAATGTAAAGTTGTCAGGGAGCAGGTGTGGTTTTACACATTAACAACAGTAGAACGCAAAATGGAACAGAAGGAACATTCCACCATACAGGTCTGCTACAGAGAAAGCATCTGAATTAACGCCGCACACTTGTGACTAATGCATAGTAGTGCAGAAAACTTGAAGGCCAGCTGTGGGTGGGGTGGCGGGTGGGGTGCTTCAACTGTAGTGGTGACAGATTTCCATCTTTGTATTTTCCAGTAAAGAAGTGTCAAATCATCTCAGCTATTCTACCTCCAGATCTGAGCAGTGTTGACTTTCCGAACACAAACCGATTCCATAATTAGTCACGAGTGATCAAACACGTGAAATGTACTGTATGCAAATTAAAAAAGAAACAAAAATGAGAATTCTATTTTTGCCAATTTTTATTTTTAGGTCCCCCTCAAACTACTTTTGTGACTCATGGGCTGTGTCAGCTGTTTGTTTAGTAATCAGCAAAAAAAAAAAAAAGACAAAACACTTAAATAAATTAATATATAAATGTAAGAGGAGCAGGGTTTGGGAAGGTTGGAGAAAAACAAACTGCAACTGATTCACAGGAAAACCTCATTGAACATTATGACTGTTCATGAATTGAATTCACTGAATTGGAATTGAATTCACTCCAAGTAGTGCATTTATTATGATTGATTTTAAGTGTTGACCTGACACTATTAGGAGTAGCAGATACTAGAAGAAATGCACTGCCATATTTTGTCATAACTAATAACTCATTTTTATTATAATAGACCAGGGATTTGTCAACTTTACCTGATAGCTCCAGGAGAGCAGCAGAACTTTGCTGTTTGGGTCTTCGGAGGACGAGGTCACCTTGATGACGATGGACTCCACCATGACGGTGCCGTCGGGCAGGTGCTGGATGGCGTACCCTTTCAAAACGCTGGGGGCAAAAAAAAGGGAAACGGGAGATGAGCACGACCCCCCCGGGGCACGTGCACAGTTTTTACAACTCTGGTCATGACCGTTTCGCTCCTGCACGCTTCAGGAAATGAAACAATCCTGTGAAACATGAACTGGGAGAGCGGGGACAAAGGCGAGACCGCAGTGTTTTCTGTGGCAGAGAACTGAGAAACAGGAGCGGACCCTGCCCCCGGTCATGTCCCCGCGTCGGTCATTCTCGTGTCTTACAAATGCTGAAAATTTGACTTGGAACAGAAAAATATGCTGTTCACGTCTTCATCGACAACCTGTTGTGAAACCAAAGGAAATTCCACAAGAGCTGGTTGTTTATGAAACGGTTGACTAAATAAGTCCTTTTTGAACAGCACAAGGAAACTACCCCATAAACATCATGTAAGAACCAACGTCTAAAACAAAACTGAAAGTTGGGTGCAAAAAAAAAAACCTTCCTTTCCATTCCTGTGATGGAAAGAATGAATACTCTCAGCGCACAGCTTACAAAAACCAAATGAGACAGTTAAAAACATCAGAAGCCTGCACGCAGGCTGGTGGTGGCTTGCTGTTCTTTTGAAGCTAAAGATAATTCCAGTCCTTTTCTAGCACACGAGGAAAGCACTTCACAGACATTTTAAAACACAGTGAGACAGTGTGATATAAACAAAGCAGAAACAATACGACAATGCACAAATAGAGAAAAAAGGGACGAGGAAAAAACTAAATGGGGACATGAAAATTTTAATTTAAGACCAAGCACCAACAATAAAAGAACAATCAAAATCACACACAGGCGCAGTTCATAAATCATGCATTTAAATGGTTTTTAAAATAAGACACAAATTTCACTTCTCCAGAAAGACTGTTAGACAGCTTAAGAGGCTGTCTCCTCTGGGCAAGAAGGGCTTTATCATTTGATCTGAGTGGCCATTATTCATTATTGTCCCTGATTAGCCAGAAACCCCACCAACCTGATGTCCCAGGTCGAAATCAGTCCCTGATTAGAGTGGAAGAATGTAACCCAGCAGTGATTCTGACAAGGAGGGCCAGATTTGAACATCCCCGGGTTACAGAGATGGTGGAGTGTGCGGGGCGGGGTGGGGTGGGGTGGGGGGGTGGGGGGTACCTCTTGAGGTGGGTGTAGACCCTGCTGAGGGTGTCGGCGTCGCTGTGGGGGTCCTGCAGCTGCAGGCGGCAGGTGAAGCGCAGCTGGTGTTCGTTAAGCCCCAGCTCCTTCAGGGCCTGCTCTGGGGAGACCAGCCGCAGGGTCTGCGCGTCGGGACGCAGGGACGGACGCACGGACGGACAGAGGGACAGAGGGACGCACGGACGCAGGGACGGACACATGGACGGACGCACAGGCAGACGGGTAAAAGCAGAGGCAAAGATGGACGGAGATTTTGGGAGGGGGGACAGAGGAAGAGAAAAAGAAGAGAGGGAGATAGTTTAAGAAGGACAGATGGAGAGGAGGACACAGGGACAGAGGAATAGTGGGAAAGAGAGATTAACAGAGGGATAAAGACAGAAAAATATGGAAAGGAACAGAGGAACGGAAGGATATACAGACATAAAGAGAAGAACATAAAGGAGAGGAATAAAGAGAAACAGGAGTAGACAGATAAAGGGAAGGGGACATGCATAAAGGGATATATGGATGAGGGGCCAGATGTAGTGATACAATGAAGGAAACACACAATACAGCAACACAGAGAGAGGGAAAAAGAAAAGGAATGTGTGGGTGAGGTACAGGAAAACAGAGAGAGAAAACAGTCAACTGATCTCTTAAGGTCTTATTTACCAAAAGTCAGTCTTTCTAGGAAAGGAAATAAAATGATCTGCGAAAGACATTTATCCAATGCCAAGCACATTGGAAGCTAGGTAACTAACTAGCGGCAGCCTTAAAGCCAGGCTGCCTTGCTAACTGCACTCTGAAGCGAGGTTTCTAGCTGCAGCTCGCTGTTCAGTTTACCATGCACACTTGTTCTAAAGTTGTTGCTGTACACTGTCATTAGATCTAAATACAATGGGTACAGCTAACTTAGGTCATTACAGTTTGAGCAGTATACCTACTTGTGAATTTTAATTTCACTAATGATACAACTTTGGGGGTGGAATGAATTTAGGGATAAGTTATGTCTTTACTGCTCCAGATGTGGTAATTTCTCAGACATTTTAAATGAGAGAAATATTTTACACACACATGTGGGGCCAGTGGTTGAGAGCTGATATGTGTGTTGCAGGCAAAAGTTGTAACTTTTTGGGTCTTGTTTTTCTCAAACCTTAGAGAAAATGTTCATGGCCCGGCAGGCTACTTTGTGAATTGTACATAGTTTGTAACTTCAGCAAACTCACAATGCTTCTAGTAGGTCATAAATATGCTTAAATGCAGAATATTTCTGTTTATAGTGAGTTGACTGATAGCTGACCTCTATAAGAACCATAAGCAGGAAAACAAATGAGTTAAACATGCCTGTGAAACACACGTGTTTAGAATTCCTGCATCGTCTCCTACTGCTTTGCTACAGGAGATGCACTTCATACAGAAGGATGTAAACATCCTTCACGTAATGACGGATGAGGAAGATCTGTTTGCGCCAAGCTCACTATGAATCGCACAGAACGCTTACAGCTTTGGCCCTTGTTTGTCGGGGGAATGCCCTGACATTACCACATCCTGGAGACAACTACGCAGGGCGATGCCTACACAGATTGGTGTGTAATTTATTGCCCAATGTGTTTTTAATTGACAATTTCAAAAATATTTATCCAGTATCTCTTCAGGGCAATATCTGGAGGTACCCAATATTTAAATTTTACACTTTAGCTCAGTCAGCATGAAGTTAAAGATGACTACCCTTTCAATTTTACACTGACTCTGGTATGGTTATGGATTGCACCGGCTCAGGTTTTACATTGGACTAAAAGGCAATTCTGTAGTGATGGATAATTCCAGATCTTGCACTGAAGACACACTGGATGAATTCATTCAAAACTGTAATCAATTTGTAACACACTACAGAAAAACTGAATAGAACCCAAACGGCCACAGTCCAGGGATGGGCAGGGATATGAGCAGCTATGCACCAGCATCAATGTTTGGGGTAACGATAACCAGGGAGCCTGAATATTTTGTGACATTTAATTTCTTAATGCAGGAAAGTATGTAGGCTGTTAAAACATATTTTTTATTTCTTAACGAGGAAATATTCTGAGCTTAGCAGCTTGACATTCAGACTCAACTCGTGATGTTCAGAATCGGGCAGTAGGGTCGTTTTGTTCTTTGAAATTCTCGTTTGTGAATTTGCAGTATGTCCTAAATATACTTAAAGAGTGATCACAAAAAAACCCACCTGTCGACCGCACCCCGTCCCTAACGCCACCTACGTGCAAACTTTTCCTCCGTCCTACACATACTCTCACGCACTGCAACAGGCTGACCTTCAAAGCTACGACAATCTGTTCACCTTTCGAGCTCAGTGCTTTCCTCGGCTGAACTAAACCCACAGCTGCACTCTCGGTTCATAAAATAGAGCATTCACACGTGGCTGGGGACTTACATTGTCCTTCATGATCAGGGTCCCGTGCATGGTCCGGGGTTTCTTTGGGTCAGGCAAGGGCCCTACACAGCGTCAAGAGCACAACAACCAGGGTCAGTCTATTCAGTGTCCCAGGATTTTTTCCAAATAATAAATGAACTTTTAATTCATTTACTGAATTGACTGAATTTTCATGAAACAGACCCAAACTCTGTTGTGAGCGCTCATAAAAAAAAACACATCGCCATCCCCCCTACTGGCTTTGCACAGACTACAGTATACTTCTGTCTTCTGGTGAAATTAAGGGCACTTACCACAAGTGCTCGAGCACAGCGTGTGGTTTCTCTAACAAAACATGTTGTTATACATGATCATAACCACATTATTTCCTCACAGAGGAAGATAAAACTACTCGTATGAATTCTAACAGGCACACTGGATAGCAGAGCCATCAATGCTGAATTTGGCCAACTGAGTTTTAGTTGTAGCCTAAATGGATGTAATTAGGGCAATACTATTAAACTGAATTCAATTCAATTATGACCAGCCACGAGGGAAAGAAAAGAGTACAAAAACTGAATTAAAAAGTCATACCAAAAAAAAGTTTTTTGATCAATTATTCTGAATATTATGAGATGCGTATTTAAGATTCAAAAGTTTGATTTTGCTTGTCATATATTTAAACGAAATCCTTACACCGAGCTGTTGTAACTTTAACGTTGGGCTCCCCAGTCAACAATCTCAATATCCACAAATAAACACGCTTGAGCTGCTGGTAACATTAGAGCTGCACATGATGCATAAGTTATGCTGAGCCATATCAAATATAGGTCAGATGCTGCGTGTAGCGGGTTTGGCTGAGCGGGGAGGAAGTGTTTTGCTTTGCAGGAAATGATCGCACACTGCACCCGTGCGGTCAGCGTTTCAGTTTTACGCCAGGATTCTGTTCGGTATTTCACAGCAATTCTTACTGATCGGTCAAGAAATGCCGATTTTAAGGCCGAAAGCATCTCGCCCTAGTCCTCTAACTCTGGTCATGTCATGAGCACATACGCATCAAGAGCTTCTGTGCTGTAACGGGGAGGCAGTCTAGTATAATGGCTAAGGAGTTGGTCTTGTAACCCAAAGGTCGCAGGTTCGGTTCCCCAGTAGGACACTGCCGTTGTACCGTTGAGCAAGGTACTTAACCTGCATTGCTCCAGTATATATCCAGCTGTATAACTGGATACAATGTAAGTCGCTCTGGACAAGAGCGTCTGCTAAATGCCTGTAATGTAATGTAACTGGTATCACGAAAGAATTTTCAGCAATGAAGCCAGGTACTACTGGACCGAGAGATGTTCTGGGTCTGAAAAATCTGTATTTCTTGATTTTTGGGGGAGAAAAATAAGGAAAAGTCACAAGAATTCGGGGAAAACCCCTCAGTTTAGACAGTGGGGAGTTCCACAAGCCTGGCGGCTACCTATGCGGAACTGTGAAGGTTACCTCCGAGGGCGGCTTCCCTTTTGAGGAGGCTGAGGGAGATGTCCACAGGCACGCTGGGGTTGGTCGTCACGGTCGTCGTCTCCCCATTGGCTGGCATGAAGCAGCTGAGGCCTGCCAATCACAGGGCGAGAAGCCTAACGAGCCAGCCTGACCAGACATTCAAACAGGCATTGCAACACACTGCATGAGACCGCACCATCCACTGATTATAATGCCACACCATCAAATTCAGCCATTTCACTGCTGCACTGCCCACTGATTACACATCACCCCGTTAAGTTCAGTCTGTTCAACCATCTTAAGAGGGGTTAAAAGACAAGCGGTTACATCAGGATCAGTTCTCTCATTTGAATTCCCACCCCCTTATACAGGGGGTTCCCCACATTTTTGGGTAAACAGCAAGGTGAGAACAATTGCCAGCTAGGGGGTGTTTGCAGCAGGGAGACTGTTCAGATGACATAATTATTTACTAAATTATTCAGGAAACCTTAAATATAATATTATCTCGAGCCGACAGCAGGCCCTTGGGGGAACTCCTATCTGATAGGCATTTGACTATGGTACACTTATCTTATCACTGTTTCTACCTAGTTAGAGGCTTCTTGCACAAATTTTGCTGAACTTATATCATTAATACTATCTTCACTTTCAAGGACCTCCTTAGCAAGTCAGTCACATTAACTTAGGCCTTCTGTTGCACAAAGTTCATTCCAACAGTATGTGCTGTCTGCAAACGTAGCTTTACATGAATACAGGCTTTCCTAAATTCTGCAGGGATACTGAACTCAGACAGAACGGCTGTGCGGGTGCTTGGCGGCCGGTGCTGGGCCGTTTCGTCACTCACTGAACTCCTGCTCGATCTTGTCCTTCAGGAACTCCATCTTCTTGGCCTCGCCGTGCACCAGCAGCACGTTGCGCGGCTCCGCCATGCGGATCAGCTGCATGATGCCCTTGGCGTCGGCGTGGGCGCTGAAAGACATGTACTCCACCTGCAGCTTCACCTCCAGCTGCGTGGAGCCAGAGGTCAGAGGTCAAACAAAGCACCGCGGGCTTTTCTCAATAGCTGTAAAACTCTGTTAGGCTTCAAATGCTCTAATGAATAGAAAGTTCACTCTGAACACTTTTCTACATTTTGCAACACACCTCAGGATATATTTCGTGTGTGAGTGTGTGTTACGGGCGAAAAATTTGGCTCTGCTAGGCTGTTGATGGGGTAACATACTGAAATGTAATACATCACCCCACCAACTCATAACTTATCTATAAAATGTGGAATTGGCCTGCAACAACCTGAATAAACCAATTTGCAAATATCATAAGATTCCCGAGAAGACTGAAAGCACAGCAAAGCATACAGTAGCACTTAAACTACATAAGACATGAAATGATAGAGGGCATGATAGATAGCACTGAAACATTCCTGTGGATTTAATGAACCCAGTGTCCTTCAGTATCGCAGGCTCACAATCCATCCGTGCCTCTGGGGGTACACAGACCTCTCCCGCACCATCTGGACTAAGTTAGTGTGCTTACAGCTTGCTAATCAGCATGATTAACAGGCAGACGGCCGCCGCGCCTTTTGTTGCGGCAGTGTCTGTTGCGATTATAATCACATTTGTTAACCATGGGGCGTTGCACACAATGTCAAATATAATCATGTTTGGATAAAAGCTCCTTTAATGTGGAAAATACTGTAAACTGACATATGTAAACATACGTAAAAAAAACTCTCACAATTTAAGAAAAAACCCCTCCAGTACCGGGTTGGACCACCTATTCTGATAGTTACCACAGATTAAGGGTAAATTAGGTCAGCCATGCAACTTCAGGCACTGATGAATACTTGAACAGCCTTACCGTCGTCCTTCCCTCCATTTCCAGCTTCTTCTGGCCGTTCAGGATCTTGTATCCCACAGTTCCTTGCACACAGTAGCCTGGCATGATGAGCTGACACAAAAGACAATAAAAAAGGGAAACATTGAGCTACGAACGAATAGAGCTTCCTGCATCTCTGCACTTTCACATATCTGTGACAGAAATATTCAGTTTTGTTAATAAATCCTGTGACAGATTTATATTTTGAATATGCATTATATGCAAAAACAGCTGCGCAAGTCACTCTAAATAACAGCCTCTGCTGAATGCCTTAATGTTAAATGT
This sequence comes from Anguilla anguilla, assembly GCF_013347855.1. Classification (NCBI taxonomy): domain Eukaryota; kingdom Metazoa; phylum Chordata; class Actinopteri; order Anguilliformes; family Anguillidae; genus Anguilla; species Anguilla anguilla. Next base: position 30,236,262 of record NC_049211.1, read on the forward strand.
TAGTGAGAGAGATGGTGGCTACAGGCTGAGCAAAGCATAGAACTGCTTGCGCAGTGTGAGGATGTCATCTTTAAAGGACAAAGAAACTATAAGGAAATGTTACGTAAACAGGACACATCTTGTCAAAAGGTGTGAAATCCTGTCTGGCAACATGCTTCAGAGTGGCGTACCACAGAGAGACACGGAAGGTATGAGCACCCTCTCTCTTATGAGGACCGTTATGCAAGTAAAACACAGAGATCAAACACCTCTTTGGCCTTGAGGTACAGGTGACCAATTGGATGGGGACAGTGAGATCAGATTGTTACATGGATCCACCGACAATCAGCTTCCCACAAAGCCTATGTGGATTATGTGGATCAGCATCCACTTATCCACACTTTTAGCCGCCCTGCAATGACTGTAGGCCGCCAGCAGGGTGCACTGTTTTTCAGAGGTTCGGATTGAAAACCGTTGTTTACTACGGTGGTACTGGCTCAATATTATAAACTCTGTGAAGTGTCCCTGGGTGCTGACAGCCATCTGTGTTTTGCCAGAACAAAACAGAAGCGCCAGTAGGGAGGAGCTTGATGATCTGTTCTTTTGAGACATTGAGCAAAACTACAGGCCGTGGGGTAAGTGGAATGTCTGTAAACACTTGTTTACATCCTGCCGTTTTAGCAGACGCTCTTGTCCAGAGCGACTTACGCCATTTAGATCTCTTGTTCTCCAAAGCGCCATTCGACTGCATATTTATGCCAGAACAGCAGGGAGGGCTCCTAATGGGTTCAGATATTATTTTCCACCTGGCTCACAACTGCACTCCTGCTGGGTGTGAGTAGACATGAGAATGCAATTACTGAACCAGACCTTCCCTATTTGTCCTCTGAAGGTTTCAGTTGACTCGAGGGCACTGCTAGACCTCAAAAACAGCTTGACACCAGTCACAGAAATTCAACAGAGCCGTTTTAGCACCAATTATCTTCCCACAGCGATAGGCGCCAAGTCTCTGTTCTACAAGCACGAAACCAGAATGGTTGCACCAGAAATGTAATTGGCTTACATAGCAATAACACCAGACTGCCAGCAGTTTTTTCATTTACTTTGACTTTTTTAATGCTTGCCCCCTTTGTCCTTCCGATGTGGAATGCCCAATTGTATTCACAATCTGCGTTTATTCACTGTACTTTAGCATTGATTTGAGAGAGTACGGTCAATCATGTTCTGTCCTCCAAGATATGATGTCAGGCCGTGATTCTATTTCAAGTCAACTGACCAGTGGGGGTCGCTGCTGAGCGATGACAGCGATATTCCGGATTCAATACCAGACAGTGAGACCCCTGTACGCACCGCGACACTTAACAGGATGAGCCCCCCAGCAGCCCCCATTTATTTTCACTCAAAAACTGACGGAAAGCTCAAATCGCATGATAAATGCCTGCTCTGCCAGGCCAAGGAACAGACTGTGAAGATGGGGCACACTGACCGCCAATGAGTCTTCTGCAGATAACTCACCATGTTTTTATCATTGCCGGCCCATTTCTTAAATATTTGTAGAGACTGCCCAGCATGCAGCATTCCTGGAGTAGCGAACACCACCTGGGAACAAACACACACACACATACACTCACACTCAGAGCAAGTAAAACCAGATATCATGCAAGTAAAGGACTTTGGCCACTTGTCATTATGGCAAGTGTTGCGACGGAAAAGCAAGTAGGCAAGCTTTGCATCTCCAGTGGTCACAGAGGTGTGTGCACTTTCACGTCTTTCTGTCTATCACAGCTACTTACACTAACAGTTATTCATTGTTTGCCGTAGATTTAAATCCAAAATTTCATGCTTCACGCAAGATGAATATCATCTAACGCTTAATCTAACGATTTCTAACATTTTTTTATCAGACTACAATTGGGCAATCTGTTTGAATTGCCGGTTTGAATCTCCACTTTCACCTTGGACCGTCATGCACTGAATTATTGGGATTGGTTCCAAGATTTCCGTTTTGAAAAGTGGGTGGGTTGATGGCTCTGAACTCCACGGTTTTCTCCAGGCACATAATGAGGTAGAGAGATAGAGGTCCGGCCCACACAATTCTAGTTCACATTTAGTCCACAGGCCTCACCATTGGTCCTGGATTGTCCGCGTAGGAGCGGTCAAAGGCCTTGATGTGCTTGAACTCAAACATGTTGCGCTGCACAAAGGTCTTGCGGATCTTCTGATTGGTCCAGGTGATGAATAGCTTGTAGTAGTGGTTGGCTTTCTCTGTGAGACCAGTGGAGAAGTAGATGGGCGCTTTAAGATTCATCCTCTCCCTGTGGGAAAAAATACAAAGAGCAGCCTGCAATTAAAGCAAAGAAACTGCCCTGAAATTCTGATGTTCCGATTTAATTACGTGATTATTAAAATAAATTACGTATTATCTTACGCTACCAGATATTACAATGTAATGATTACAATTTATTTGCACATGGATGTGCACACAAAAAACTTGAACTGACACAAAATATGAATATTAATTTCTCATTCAAATAAGAGTGAGGACTGACATTGAGCAGGGAGGGGGCGCAAACCAGAATCCACTGGCTACATCTGTGTGCATGTTACATGATAGCTAATACTTTCTCAGAAAGGGGATTCAAAATCAAAATGATATGCAAGTGTTCAAGGGGGCAATCCTTTAAGCATAATCACGTTTATTTTAATGAGATCTTTCAAAAAAATGTAACAAAAGAAAAGCAATGCAACATGGGATTTTTTTAACAAAATTCAACAGACTTTAGACAAAACCACGTTTTTAATCTCATGACAATATTTAAAAAGTGAAGAGACATGTAACAAGTAGCTGGCAGCTTCTTTGAGAGCAATATCTGCAAATAAAATCAAGTCTCAAGTGAAAGATGAAAAAATTGGTTTAAAAAGGGACATTTCATTTATTGATTAAACTATTTTAATCGTTAATTCATATTAACAACTAAAATAGGCAACTGTGCTGAAGTTGTGCTGAAATAATGCAAGTAATTCAGGTTTAACCTGCAGCTGGCACTTCCAACTTAGATATTGCAACACATTGACCTGACATCATCCTGACTGGCTTGCAGACAAAAACATCATCACGCATCACACCTGCAGGACTGTGTTCTAGAAGTGTCCAAACAAGCCGAACCAGTCGAGTCACTGCTTACCAGAATGTCTCCAACAGAATGCAGAGTTCCTGAGCTCTTCCCAAAGCAAAGACTGGAATAAGCACCTGCAAACAGGAAAGAACTTGAACCTCGGTCCAGTCTGGTGCCAGTTACGCACAGACCGGACGCGCGTATAAAGGCAGTCATGTTACTTGAATGCACTGCCTTGAAATAAGCTGATGGAACAAACTATGGAAGACTTCTAAGGTATAATTTCAACAAGCTTCATTGATCAATACATTTGCTGTACCAAAACATAACAAGCACAATGTTTAACCCACTGAAGAGTAGGTTTTTTGGAATATTCTTTTTGTTCCAAGTTAGTCTTCTAGAACTCCATTGCTTCCAATTACCAGTAATGATTGTTACATCAGCATTAGAATGTTCAGTTGAGAAAAATCCGACCACGTATTTGCGATCTCACACTTTAACGGGTTAAAACCCCTGATGGACAGCGCTCAAAGGAAACGGGTCAGGCACACTTCCCTGCGGTCCTCACCTTCCCTCCCCTCTCCACAGTCTCGTGCACCTTCTTCAGGAAGTCCCTCTCTCGGCAGCGCTTGGAGTCCCGGATGGTGGTGGCGTAGGTCGACTCCGTGATCAGCATGTCCGGACGACACTTGTCAATCCAGGCCGCCCTGAAAATGGAGAGAAAATGGCCGCTGAGGACACACTGAGAAGCACAAAACCATTGTTCAGCTGCATTTGTTTCCTCACAGGGCCCAAAGACAGCATATGGAGAATGAATCAAAGATATGTTACTCACCCCAAGTGCCTGTCTGGTGTCATATTATAATCCCCCTGCAAGAGAAAAGTTAACAGCATCAGTGAACTGGGAGTGGATTCAAGTTGCAAAAACTCACACTATTAAAGACTTCTAAATTAACCCGTGCAAACAAAATCATTTTAAAATAGTTATACAGAACCAGGGACAGAAACGCAATGATATTAAGTCTATTTTATTCAACTGAGATTTCTAATCATTCATCTTTAAAGGAGCAACGTACAATCCACTACAGGAAGATATGGTATTGATCTTCTGGAAACTTTATAATTCAAGAAACCTGACATATTATATTTTAATATTAACTAATCAGTGGTGAACCTTATAATGGGCCGTCAATCAAAAGTGAACTTTTAGTGAATATTCATATGGACATGCTATATCAGACCTCCAACTCCAGTATTCAGAAAATACATATTATTATTTTGCTGTTTAAAAATTGGGAAATAGTAACACTGATGAAGGTCTGAGTGAGACCAAAACATTTGTTCTTTTTCCCTTCTCATTTCTTTTTTTTCTTTTGTGCACTTTAGCACCTTTTATCTTCTGCACACATTTGTATTGGCAATATGTGAGCTGAATAAATTAGTGCCTTTTACAGGTCAGACTGATGCCGTATTTATGCACTGTGCAGTTAGCATTCTCTCCCTTCTGACAATGAACATATTAAACACAAAGAAACATAGAGGTCTTAAGTGGAACCTGCTTTGTTATACTTACAGTGTAGACCACTGACTCTGCCCCTACTTTGATCTGCACCATGGCTGCCCCGAGCACATGCCCCGCATAGTAAGCCTTGATCTCCAACTCATCATCCACCTGAACAGACAATAACAACAATGCATATCACTTTTGATTCTTCCTCACAGCAGTGATTATGAGTTTCGTAACACCAGATCCTGTGTGATGTCAATCATTGACTGGCATGCACCAGTTTAAAGTGGATCAATTTATAGAGTCGCATAACAGGAGAGGACTAACAGTCTCTCTAGGCTAACCAGATGTTCAGTGGATGGATGTGATCCACCCACTCTACTTCCTTATAGGATGTCCCTGGGCTATTTCCAGTTTATGAATATTCATCAAGAGGCGTGCCTTCATGAATGTTTCAACTTCCCAAGTATACAGACAGAATGTTAAGAATGCAAAGCTGACCATCTGATTTGTCCATAGACTTGCTCTATTTATTATACAGTTTATGAAGATGACCAATACTTCCATATCAAAAAAATTATCTGGGGAGCATGCCTAAATTGCAAGGTGTATGTCCAATAAATTAGGTGCAAAAAGAATCATTTTGGGAAGACATACTGAAAGCAAAAGTGAATCAGCAAGGGGAATGGGTACAGGAGTTAACTCTACCTGAACTGTTTGGTGAAGGTTCAGTGGAATCACTTTTTTCATGCAGTCCTTGATCATCTGTGAAGTGAAGAAGTTGGTTTCTCCTTTCTTGTCCACAGTGATCTTCCTGAAGTCCTCCAGTAAGATTGGGCAGATGGCTTTGGTGGGATGGGTCATGTAAATGGGACCGTCATAGCCCACCATCTCGCTCATGTAGGGAAGTGCACCACAGTGGTCCAGGTGGAAATGGCTAAAGGGAAATGAAGCACCAATGCAACATCAATAGTGGACAGCATTCGCAACTGCTACATGAAAAGTATCATTTGCATAGAGGAAACTAGTTCTCCTGAAAATAATGTACAATATTTAATGGGAAACCACAAACCTGATAATAACACAGTCCAAGAATTCTGTTAGGCGTCCATTTTGAGTGATATAGGAGAAATCTGGGAAACGCCTCTGCATAGGGGAAGAGAGGGACACATATTGAAAATAGTAGGTCTACAGTGTAAAAATATATATTTTTGAACTCTCAGCATTACATTGGCATATTACTCAGGAAACTAAGAATGTAAGGGCCCGGTATTAACAGAATGTACGTGTCTGTAATTCAGAGAACGCGCTAATTTATATCTTTACTTACGTCATCATTGTACCCCATGTGCATTCCACAATCCAGCATGATATTTTTGCCACCGATGGAGACCAAAATGCAGCTTCGACCAACATCTTGACCAGCGCCTACATAAAAGCAGTCGACAGCCTTCAGTTAAAATCATATATGTATGCATCACCTATGCTGATTACGCACAAGCGTGCCTATTAGCACCATTTACTCATAATAATGTATACTTTATTTACATCTTACCCAACGGAGTTACTTTAATCTCAGGCATCCTGAGACTTTATGTTCCTTTGACAATATCGTAGCTACGATGCGAGATGACTGATCCTCAAAGCCAGTTTTGATTATGAGAACAAATTTTCCCAGTAACGCTCAGGAACTTCAACTCTGACAAGAAATCTATCAGGCATTAACCAGCGTCTGTGTTGTCCAATGTAATGTTAGGTTCTCCCTGCCAGCTAGCTAGCTGGCTAGCCAAATGCAGCGAAATTACCACCAATCACCGCTACCACAGACGCATCACAGTTCACATCATCACATTTGTTACAAGATGTGCTTCCATGTATGTGCTGTAGCATCGAGAAAGCGACTTCAATAAAACTCGTAACGAATATGTAACAATAATACTGCACTTGATCACAAGATAGACTAACTGCATGCAGACATTTTGGACCAGCCGATACACAAAAAACTTGGAGCCTTACAGGCACGTGAGCTGCTCGACGCTTTGCATTGGGTGGTAATGCGAAAAATCAACAAAAATCAGCGAATCACCATTATAGTGGGCGGGGTTAATACGAACATCCTGTTGGGCGACATACATGCTGTCCCAGTCTCTGGTCCCAACACAATTGCTCGCCGCACCTGACCACAGACCACCGTGATGCTAAGAGACGGACATTAATGTAAATGGCTGGCAAGGACGGGCTTGTTTTGTGGTATCATATTTAATAAAGTATAGTTTGAGCTAAATTCACAAAAAATCTAATTAGGCTTGACCTTATTTCTAGCCATCTATATAAGAGGAAATACGGTAATCCCATTTTCCTCTAACTTTCTGCTTCCTCTAAACCATGGCCGATGCCGTAATGTCAGAGGAACAGAAATTTTCTTTGAAAGAAGTGCTTGACACTTTTCAGTCATGTCTCACAGAAAATAAGGAGGTGAAAATCGATCAATATGTGGCTGGATGGCGCGGACTTGTGAGGTAAGAGCAATCGTTCTGATGCAGCACCGCTTTTTGTCAGTCTCATTTGTAGAACTGGTAGTTCGAATTGGATTATCAGCAAGCTCATTAGATTCAGGGAAGCAAATTTGATTAGTTCAGATTTTGCGATTATTTGTTTGAAATACTTTTGCTGGAATCCAAGCCATTTATTTAAGCACATTTGCCTGATATTGAATTGAATAAAAATTGAATTGAATAAATGTTTTATTTATGGATAGGCATGTCGGGTAGCATGTCGTGCATTTATATGCTAAGTATTTCCTGTTCTTTTATTTATTTATTTACCTGGATCGATATGCTGTCACAGAACGCCCTTATCCCGCGGTTCTCGGGAAAGACTTTCTCTCCAGAGTACGTTGGTCATGTCGATTAGACTTTAGTGCAGTGTCATACAATGTCAGATCGAAACTGTAAGATTATAGCCTATCCCTGAATGTCAACGGGCTGGTAAATCCAGTTAACAGAAGCAAAATTATTTCTAAAGTGAAAAGGGCAAAGGTACAGGCAGTGTATTTGCAACAAGAAACTCAACTCTTACAGTGAGAAACTCAAAAGATTTGGCTATAGGAATACGTTCTATAGTTCATTCAAAGTATGGACGTAAACGAGGGGTCTCGGTCCTTCTACCAAATTCTGTACATTTTGAATTAACAAAATAAATCAAGCGTAATGAAGGGAGATTATGATCATTATGATGATAGGTAAGTGGAAAAATAGAGAGGTAGCATTGCTCATTATTAGCATTTATGAAACATTGCCTTTCCAACCGTGCTTTAGGGCAGTAAAATATCCAATAAACAGCTTCTAAATTCAGTTTGCTCAATCTTGCTGAAAATCAGGACAGCACTGGCTACCCTGGTGGAAATTCCAGCTACCAGCCTAAGATGGAATCTAGCAGGAACCAGCTTCTGCTTCACCTGGATACCACCTGGAATTTGGTGATGTCTGTATGGTCTTGCCAGCATGGTTGCTATATCAACCATGCTGTTACCAGCTTGACAATCTCCAAACCAGCTTCAAACCAGCTGGACCATCTTAAAATTAGGCTGGAACCAAGATGTAATTTCCGTTAGGGTACCATTAACAAAACAGAAAGTAACAAGCCTTTCCCAGCATTATCGGCTCCATGACTCAATGTTTCTAAAAATCATCTCTTTATTAAAGGTTTATGAACAGCCTGGGGAGCGTCTTTTCCTTCATATCCAAGGACGCGGTCAGCAAGATCCAGATCATGGTGAACCACCGCAATGGGGAAAACGGAGCCCAGTACACCACCATCCAGTCCATGGTGAAGTACGAGCTCGACAACGGCCTCGTGGACCTCACCAAGCGGGGCAGTTTCCCGGAGTCGGGCTGCCGAACGCTGTTGAGACTGCACCGGGCCCTGCGCTGGCTGGAGCTCTTCCTGGAGCGCCTGCGCACCAGCACGGAAGATGGCAAGACCTCTGTCATGTGCTCGGAGGCCTACAACGAGTCTCTCGCCCAGTTCCACCCCTGGATCATCCGCAAGGCCTCCGGCGTGGCCTTCTGCGCCCTTCCCGGGCGCCCCACTTTCTTTGAGGTCATGAACGTGGGCCCCCCGGAGCAGGTTGTAGCCATGTTGGGAGATGCTTTGCCCCTCATCTCTGAGGTGTACCAGTTGACACAGGACCTGTATTCCCAACACAATCTTCTAGATATACCGTAGAGGTGTGACTGTAAATTACCTATGCATGTATCAGCTTTATCTTTCAGAATACATTTTAATCCTACTGATGTAGGCCACACCACGTTAAATGTGGTGTGTGTACAGATTATATCATAAACCTTGTGTAATTTTATTGTTGTTTTCTATGAAGTCATTCTCACTGGACTTAGGTACCTAGTTAACATGAGTCACTAGCCAGCCTATGATGACTGATTGTTTTGTTTTGCTGCTGGTCTAAGAAGGCTGTAGATGCAGATGATGGTCTTTTACTGAAAGCCTCTGGTGCAGACTGAAATTAAGTGCAGTGTATGTTGCCCTTAGCTTTCAGTTACACATTTAAGGAAATGTTTCTTTTGATTTTCATGCATTTATTTCAATGACCACCTACACTATGACCAAAAGTATATGGACACACTTGGTCTTCGGCTGTTTTTCATGGTTTGGAATAGGCCCCTTGGTTCCAGTGATGGAAAATCTTAATACAATGCCATTATAGGTGATTTGGTGCTTGCAATTCAGATTGAACTGCAAGTCAGGCCTAATTATAGCAGCAAAGGGTGGACCAACTCCATATTAATGCCCATAATTTTGAATGAGATGTTGGATGTCAGGAATCCACATACTTTTGGCCATGTAGTGTAGCTCTTACTTTTATGTCAGAAAGGGGAAAATGAAAGGTTAAGGTCAAATGGTGTCAGGACCTTAGTCTTTCTACAATTATATTTTTTAAATTACAATTATCAGTTTATTTGGGGTTTAATTACAAATCGATCTCTTTTGTTTAACGTTTTTTGACAGTGTTCCTCAACTTGCATTATGGTTCTGCACATGGTGTCACAGCAGGAGGCTGTGCCATGCTGAAGACTTAGAGCAGCTGCCATTTGCATCCAGGACATTTATGTATAGAATACAAATAATTATCGACTAGCAAGCAAGTGTACTGAGAGTTTACTGGTTTACTTTAAGGCTTGCTATTTTCATGCTAGCTTGCACTGAGGTTTAAAATACAAAACCTTATATTGGACATACAAAATAATCTGCTAACATGCTGCTTGGTCCTTTCTTTATGCTTACATCCCTGTCATGCACTGCATAAAATAAACATCTGCATTCTTGTCAAAGCACAATCAATTCCTAAACTTCTGCTGACATGTGTTCGTTCAACAACATAACGCTACAGCCATGGCACAAGACAGTCATTTTGTCTTACCGTCGCTAATGTTCTAATACCTACTGCTAGCTTCTCATTCACAAATGTGTTACTTCAGCTTAGACTATGAACGATTATACAGTGTAGGCAGTAAGGCTCATAATGCATTGGCTTGCTTGTGTGGCAGAACCAAACATGACCAATACAGGAAAGAGAAGTTCTACCTTGCTAGTACTGGGGTATCTGATAAACCTGACTTTGTTAAAGTTGGGGACAACAAATTGTGAACCATTGTGTCCATTCTTGTTGCTTCCAAGCTTGCAAAGGGAACATCTGGGAACGTAAAGGAATTTTTTTTAAAAATGTGTTAATATTGTTTGCGCATCACTTTGTGTTACAATTGTTGTCCATATATATAGCCCTATAGCATCCTCTGACAGGAAGCTTTTTTTTTTTCCCAATTCAGTTTAGGTTTGTTATAAAAGGTTCACCTTTCTTTGAGCAAACCCAGTACAGATGCCGAATATTTAGGAAAAATCGTTTCTAAAACTCCAGGTACAGAACACTGTTTAAGTGAATGGGGAATGCCTCCCACAGACACCTTGCTGTATAGTTTGCAGGGACACCTGCTGTAGCATCAGTTCAGACCCTTAATACTTGAGTCAAGGATGTTATGTTTTAAGTAACTGTGTCACAGGTTCTGACCTGCCATTTACGTAAGGGAATTATGTAATTGTACAAGTATGCATAATTTTGTAACAAAATCCAAAATCAAGTGTAACTGAAAATATGCTGCTCAATTCACATCAATTGAACATATTAACTTTTTAAAAAAGCTATTAATATACATTTTTTTTTTTTTTACTGTAGGCAATTTTTTTTTGTGCTTTAGTGGTATTTTGAGCGAAGTTTTGGGCTGCAAAGAAACTGACATGATCTCATTGACCAAGTCGTGCTGTTCAGCTGACATCCACAAGAGGTCTATATACATTAATGAATAAAAAAAATTAAAGTGTTATCCTGAGTATTTTTTTTAGTAAATCAAGCAATCATGATTTCCCCCCTTCATATGAATGGTAGTGTCAAACTAGTCAAAATAACTGTTGGCTGGTGTAACATTTAAGGGATACAATGGACAAAATCTACATTTCATGTAGCTTACTAATAACATCAATACGGAATTCAATATTTTCTCCGTTTTGATGATAGACGTTAAGTGTCACTATGCAACGCTTCAGAAAAATTGCAACAAGGTACTGTACGTTTTAAAAAATTAAGCTTTAGTTGTACACGCAAGAGGAAATATGCATAGGCTACTCGTCTGTTATTAATGAAAAGCTGCTACATGCTGCTTCAATTCATATGCTCGAGAGTTCTTGCGCTGACGCACAAGCCAGGTTGTCAAGGCAACGTGGCTGTGTTGGTAACTTGAGTGACGCTAAAAATGCACCCTACTACCCAAGACCGCAAAACAAATGAGCACGATTAGCATAAATTCGGATTCCAAAAATCCATCCGACATGAAAGGTACAGTCAAATCGAGTTATATATATATACATATGGTTCCTCGTTTCAGTCTGTATTTGTCCGTAAATAGACTGTTTTTTAAAGGTCAAGAAATGGCATGGGGAGACGATTTATTTGATAAATTGTGCTCTTAGCTGCTAGCTAGCTTCCAGACTATAAATATAATAAAATGACTGGAGCATTTGCTCTCTAGCAACTGGGGTGCAGTTTTTATAACAACCCTAGTGTAAAAGCCAGTTTTGTGTGCAACAAATTAACCTGGTTGCTTGCTCTTCAATTCATGATCGTTTTCCCAAAATACGCCTTCCAATGCTTTTGCAATGATAGTTAGCTAGGGTAATGTCGTTATACGATTGAAGGTTTCCATCAAACTAGCGCTGATTATCTATTCTGTATCTATTTTAACTAGCACTAGGGACAAAACATCGGCTATAGCTACATATACTATATAGCGCGCTACGTATAACACAGCGACACACATATATTAGCCCCGTAGAAAATATGTCAAGATCAAACAGGCTAGCCAAATATTAAGTGATTGCAATATAATAGGCCTATCGTATTTATACGCGCAATTGACATCAACATAGACGATTATGTAAGGATTATGTAACCTTGGCTCAAAAGACAGGTAGATGTTTGAATTGCGCGCTAGACCTGGTAGTTGGCAAGTGTAGTAAACAGGGCACGACATGTTAAAATGTTATTCGTGTACTTCGAAACTGCATGAATTTATTATTTTATTTATTTCAGTATGGCACGAAGACAATTTTGTTTACTATAATCTTGTTGACAGTAATTTCTTTGTCTTTTTCAGTTAAGCACTTTGGGCTTTAAATAAAATTATTTCTATATTATATTTGCAGAACATAATAGCACAAGCTCAGGTGAATAAATCCAAATCACAAGTAACACCAGGGTAAATGCCACACAAGATGCAAAACTGACAGTCTGCTGTCAAATCCCCCTGGAATCTCAATTACAAGCTATGCCTGTACTATCCAATTAAAAGAGAACAAGTCAGTGACGACTGTGGACGTGGGGAATACAGGGTGCGGTTGTGTCGGAGCCGCTGGGATTACGAAAGTTGTGCAGAGGTTTTCCTATAGGGACATATAGGGTACCCACTGGACAAAACATTTTAACCCAACAATATTCACCTGGTTCACAGCATGAAATAACAATATATAGCCAGCCATAATATCATATATAGCCATAATTGAAGGCATACCATGCTAGTTTTATTTACCTTGAAAATATTATAAAATAACCATGCTCAGTCATATCTATGATGCGCGGGAAATCTGTTTGGGTGCATATTTGCCGAATCCATGCTTCTCTGCCTGTCTAAGTTTTTTTCTAAGTGTTTGGGACATTTCTGGGAGAGACGTGTGGGGAAGGGTGTGTGCGGCTACAGAGCCTGTGGGGTGGGATCAGGTTTCAGCAGAGCATTTGTAGTTGGCTGACTACTGCAATGGCAGAGGTGAAGAACCACAAGCATGGCAAAGTGAAATGACAAGCCCGACAGAGCTCATTCAAAAGCTAGTCAACCTTGGAATAGCTTTTCCTCAATAGCTATTAAAAAAGGGAGATCTAAAAATAAACATGGTTTAAAAACGAATATAAAAATGGGAGGTGAGCCAGCAGGGTTGAGGATGGAGAAGACTTTTGTAAACACAGGATCACAGCAAGGCTAAAAATCCTGCATAGTATGCCTTAAAGGTGAATGAACTTACATTCGCTTTCGTTGTAAGTCACTCTAGGTAAGACGAATGAATGCAGTGCACGCTCGATCACTTGGCTGTTAGGACTCATTCTCAGCAATTTTTGAATTTGAATTTATTTCCAAGTTTTTTATCCATTTTGTGAAGTTGGATTTTTTTGAGTGATGAGACCCACCCCTCTTCCCCCTCAAATTTAGGAGAATGAGATGGCGGACGCCTCGTTCGCCGCGCAGCCTCATTCTGAGCTCAGTCGGACCAGACTGGTGAAACGTCCCGTAAGGAATGCACGTGACCAGGCCAAAGTCCTCCAAAGGGCGCAGCAGACCGGCACTGAACCACACCAAAAGCGCCGACATCAGTGCCTACCGCGAGTGCCCCGTCACCCCCCGCCCCCCGTCCGAGCGGGCTGCCCGCTCCGCCCGGCCCGCCCGCGCCCACGCCTTCCTGAGGCAGAGCAGCGCCGTTACCGCCCAGGAGGCCACCGCGCTCCTGCAGGAGGCCCTGGCCCCGCCCACCCTCAGCCTCAACAGGTACAGGGTGCTCCCCTCCATTGAGAGGAAGGGGTCCGGCGACCCGGAGTCCTTCCGGGGCCTGGAGGAGAAGACCTCCAAGCTCAGCCTCTCCGACGACCTGATGGTCAGTTCCCGGCGCGGCCACCGGGGGCAGCAGCTCTCAAAGTTCCACGCCTCTCGGAGCAACCCGGAGATGGGCGGGGCGCTAGGTCGCGGGGCCCCGAGGCCGCCCGACCCGAGGCCCGAAGCAGAGTGCGAGGCCGCGGAGGCCGAGGGCCTCGGGACGGCCCCCTCTGCCGACCAGCTGGGCCTCCTGCTGGCCGTCCGCTCCCCGTGCGGGAGGAGGCTCCAGCGGCGCTTCCTCCCCACGGACACGTTGCGCGCGGTGCTCGCCGCCGCCGAGGACGCGCACGGCGCGCGGTACGGACGGGCCGTGGTCCAGACCGTGGAGGTGCCGCGCAGGAGCTTCGCAGACCTGAACGTGACTCTCGCCCAGTGCGGGATCCAAAACCGCTCGGTGCTCTGCATCTCCAAGGAGGACGACGGCTCCGCCGACTCCACATGAAAACCAGTGGGGCCCAGATGCTAATCAGCAGAAACGCTCCTGCTGGTATCAGAAATGCAACGGACACTTTAAACGCCTTTTTTTTTAATGTAATGGGAGGAAGAATCTTTCGTCTCATTTGATGTCACAGTATGAGCTCTGCAACACAATCGGGTTATGATCTTTTCTATATTTGCTAAACAAAACCGGATATGCCAGGTACTTTTATGGAGTAATTTATGAAATCATGTCAAATTTTACAAAAACACTTGCTACACATGATAAAATCAATAGAACCAGACACAGCTACGGTCAAATATGGCTTTGTTCAATTTAATAATGAAGATACTGTAATCAAGAATGGAATTCAGCAGAAATGTACACTTTAAAAATCTGAAGGTACATTTTTTTATATGTAAGTTTTGGTGCATTATATGAATGTTTTCCTTATGACTATTTGTAATTACAAATGAATATGACCTGGTTTTCCTGTACTTTAGTATTCCAAAGCTTATTGGGGTTTTGAATAAATTGAACAGGTTCTAAGACACGAGCTGTTCACTAAATTTTTGTTATGGTTCTTTAAAAAGTTATGAATTGATCATTAAAAAATATATACATTTGATAAACACTCACATTATACCAACCCAATTTCGCGGATGTGCACACTAAGGTTTTCGCTCACAGAATCCCCAGAGGCTCATTCTGACCAGCTTGTCCAATCGTCACGTCGCGAAGAGTAATCTGCTCTTCTGAAACGAAGGTTAAGAAAGCCTGCAGCAGAATTGAATCACATCAAGCATACTATTGGCCCGCGGAGAAAGTGAAAGACAAAAGCGATCTGTCTGTAAGTAGGCATTCTTTATTACAACAAATATAATTTAGAAATAACCATAAAACCATAAAGGCAGTGGGTATAAGTGAAAAGCACTAAGAGCTGCGCTTTACTGGTTTCATGGTTATGATAATGGTAGGCTTTTAAAACAACTAATTTCACTCAAACATTCTCTCATTAACATTGGCAGATAAATACAGTAGGTATCCAATTACAGACCAAATAAAATGCATACACACCTCGGTACAAAAGAAAATTGCAACACGAATTGATGCGGTCCTGTTCTGGAAAGCATTTTTTTTTCCCAAATCGCTGAAATAGGGCAGTCTTTCCTAACATTTTAGGTACACTTCTTATGCTGTACATGTTACGTACTCCTGTTTTTACTTGGTAAAAGTGTCTAACTTCCTGTCTTTGAACAGAATTTGCAAGCCAATGACACAGGAAATGGCAAATGCGATCCTGTTAATAGAACTGACAATATCCTGTCAATTTGAAGCCATTCTTTAAATGGAACGTTTTGATTTGAAAATAAATAATAAAATGGGGATATAATGATGGTCATTACCTTACACACAGGAAAAAGAAGAGGATTTTTAACACTCACCGAGTACATTCGTGAGAAAGAAAACTAAAAAACTTCAACTTCAGAGTACCCTGTGGTCATTACCGCAAGGTACAGCCAGAGGGCATCCACCCATTAGTCCGCATTGTTCAATTTGTCGCTACCAACATGCTCTGTGATTGGTGGAACTCCTCTTAGTTTTTTTTGTTAAAGGTGATGACACCCTCTCCCGTCCCTCTTTGATCACCCCTAATATTGAGTTCACAAATCCATGAAACGCCTATCCCTTCTAAGTAACGCCTCTGTTCATGTTAGCTGCATCAGAAAACCAGTCACCATGTATGAAGATGCAAAGGTCTACACTGAAATTAATTTCGTATTGTGATTTTTTTTTAAATAGTTATACACTAAATTTCCCCACTTCCACCCAGGCTAGAAAGAATTCTGGATTAAGTATGAACCTCATCTATAAAATGATGTTACAGGAATGTTAATTTCATGGTGCAATAATATATATATATGAAAACCACGGTCATATCCTCTTTAGATTGGTTGCTTTTGAGAACTGCATAGCTTGTTTCCAACTGGTGTGCCAGTGTTCCGATGTGCAAATGAGAATTTACTATGCGATACAATCAAATCATTCGTATTAATCGGACAAAGTTAGTGATTAGTACCACAGATTTTTTTTGTTTGATTGGTGTAGCAGACAAAGCATCAACTGGAGGCTAAAGTTGATGAGACCTTTTCGAACTCAGAAACCGCAGAATGTTTCGTTTTATCGATGCCACTCACTCGTCTTTCGCACTCATGCACTAGAGAAGCCTCCCTTGCATTCGAAGTTAATGAGCCTTATATCTCCTATTGAAATGTTTCAAGTATTAACTGTATGTTTGCTCTTCAAAATCCCGAGGGCTTGAAAGACGATGGGTGACTTTTTAGATAACGTGTCTTCTCCTGTGTTTATTTCAGTTCTCTTAGCTAATCTTTGCACACATTCCCTCATATTTTCCTTCATTCTTTCAAGGAAAACAATTGTGAATCATTTCCAGTCGTTTCAAAATCAAAACGGCAGCAAGTGATTTTATATCTCTGTGGTTACTGCAAATTGTGTTGAGATACCGCTGCGTAAAATTGCTTTGCGTACGTACACGTGCTCCACGAGAGGCTATCAATTAACAACAGAGACTACAAACATGGGAGTCCAGCTTTCGCAATCTGTGGCCACTCAATTAAAACAAAGAAAACAAGAAGACCAAAAAGCAAACCTAATCCAAAATGTCTTGCTCACTCAGAATTTAATCTATTTGGCATTTCGTTACTGACCTGAAGTTTAAAACACTTTCCTTTTAAGGCTAGGCTAAGACCTAATTTTATTGTCACCATGTAAACATTTCTTCTGCTTTTAGATTTTTTTTTTTTTGTCGTTTCCAAAATAAAATAAACTCCTAAATTTACTTTCAGTCCAACTGCAAAAATTTGATATGAGGTAACGTAGTCCGACATCTGCAGAAATGGATTCCCGTTGGTGGGACAATAAGAGAAAGGGCCTCCTCAGTTAGCAATCTTCTCAATTTCATCAAGGTCGTCTGTGTCCAGCCTCTCAATTTTCTTGTCTGTGGGGGGAGAAGAAAAATATCCACATGAAATAATTAACTCAAGGAATCCCAAATGAATCACATTTTTTACCCACCAATGCTTTTTAATATGAAACTGAAAATCAACAGAACATGAATGAATACCCCCCATTTTTCTACCAAATTTGGAATGCTCAATAGCAACCGCGCACCGATGGCTTTGCTGCAACGTCCTTCGTGAATTCAGTGCGCCACATCAGTAGCCAACACTCATTTTCATGCCACAGTTCGCCGGCTGAAAGCCGGTTAATACTTCAAGGCCACAATGAAGCAATCGCGGTACCAGTTATACCGATGCGGTCGACTGTGCGCAGCCTAAATTTTGCGACCATGTGGTTTTCAGGACGAGACGGGAAAAACAACACGGGCTGCATCAACGCACGCGCAGAGAGCAGACCGCACGAGCCAGAATGAGCTGCTAATGGTTCTACGTTGACGACCAGTGTTCTACGGGGGCGGGGTCTGTAGCCTCGATTTCTGTGGCAGGTGCTCTGCAGCCGTTGCCGCGGGAAACGGGAAGTCTGCGGCAGCGCGGTCCGAATATGATCTAGAGCAGGGGTTTCGATCTCTGGCCCTCCAGCAGCCTGTGTATGCTGGTGTTCCTTCCAACCAATCTTACTTAAATCAGGCTGCTGAAAATATGTTTGCGAATGGAACACAATACAGGGTTGAGTATTTACCATCTGTTTTCATTTCAATCCAGTGTTTCAGTTTCAAACAACAGGCGTCCACACTTTCAGCTTTTAGGACTTGATTTTGTCTGCATGTCTATCAATTATTTGAAGATGACATTCTTTCCAAAGGAATCATTTGCCAGAGCGCATTACAGGAAATGAAAGGATATGCTGCTAATTTGCCACAGAGAATTACAGAAAATGAAACCATATGCTGCCCAAGAACGTATCTGATGACAGTCTTTAAATAAAAATTTCATTCTTTGAATATCTGTTTGATATTGGGTGGAATTAACAGGATAAATTATCGCCCTCAGACATTAAGACATATTCAATCAACACTTGTCCTTAACATTGAATCTTTTCTTAAGTAGTCGTTCTTTTCTACACAACAGTTTGGCTATTTCAGTGACCACCGCAGCTTGTCAATTGACACTTGTTCAGAAGGAGTCTAACATTTCTATTTCAATTTGATTCAATACACAGGACAAATGTTTATTCAATCAAGGATTTACGCATCTAATAAAATACAATTACCGGCTCGACAGCTCAGTATTCTTCGGTAATTGCGATTAAAGTTGGAATGAAACCAGAATACGCTCGAGAACCCCCAGGACAGACCACAGGGCACGTCGATCCTGAATCGCGTCCTTCTGCCCCATGCCCTGGTGGCGTACTTCTATTCAAGACCGAGCTGCTGTCGGCTTCCAGCTCTGTCTGCATGGGCTGCGCAGTCCCTGGCAGACGGTCAGTCTCATCTTCTCACCCTAAATGTCTGTGGGGCCACTAGCGTCAAACTAGCGTTTAACAACATTCTCTCCCTTAATCAGCTGTCAAAGAGGGCAACAAGCTCTTGATGCGCGTGAACACCAAAGTCCTCTGCCTCAGGTCGAGACATTTAGAGGTCTGGAGAAAAAAAAAGTCTTATCCCTGAATTCAGTGCACTATGAAGCACTGCTTCAACGGGATTGGCCGCTGACCAAAGCCACCCCTGCAAGCATCCGCACAGCGGCTCAACCCCACTGCAGACACACTGTTCAGAACCCCTCCAGGTCTGCGGTACTTACTAAAATGGTCCTGGATCCGGTTGAGAATGTTCATGCTGTGTTTGCTGTCCACCATGTTGATGGCCAGGCCCCTCTTGCCGAAGCGGCCCGTGCGGCCGATCCTGTGAAGGTAGGTCTCGTTGTCGGGGTTCCCGTCCTTGTCCACGGGCAGGTCGAAGTTGATCACCACGGACACCTGCTCCACGTCGATGCCTGGAAGCGGGAGAGGCGATCGTGAGGGAGAGGAGAGGGGAGCGTGGAGCGGGGGAGGGGTCACAGTGTGTGCGTGCCAAGGCCCGAGCTGCGCTCTGTGGGGACAGCTTCTCTCTCCTGCGGCCTCCCTTTCCTTTGGAGAGCGCAGTCTGACACCACAAGGCAGCCAAGGCCTCTTCTAAATCCAACCTAAATCCCCACCTCTAACCAGCTGTACTACAGACCTAGCTCTCGCACTTCCATGTTTTATGTTTATCTTCACGCTTTGTGTTTTTGTGTCATCTTATTTGTTCTTACTCCAGACAACTGTACAGCACTTTGAGACTGTAAAATGAAAAGTGCTTTATAAATGACACTTATTGTTACTGCAATAATAACAGCAATTACATTTCAGAGATTATTATGATTATTATTACTGATGCTACTTCAGTGCTTTGCTCCCTGACTTCTATTCTATTTCTTAGCCTTGAGATTTAATAGTGGAGGAGACAACTGATATTTTCATTCAAACTCGAGTTTAAATGTGCAGATAAATATAGTATCATTACATAAGAAAAAATAATTGCCGGATGAGTATTGTGTTGTATGGTAGATGCACTGTGGGAAACGGTTATTGAGAACTTCCAAAAAAGAAAGTTCAACTCTGCTCAATGGAAACTCAATTTCAATGAGATCGTTCACCATGAATATGAAAGATATTCATTTTCTTGCCCCAACAAATTCTTTTTGACCTGACAATGACAGCTCTTTGCTCGGCTTCATTTCCAAAATTAATGGAAGACAAAGAAGATCTAAACAAGGGTCCATTTGAAAATATCTTCAAAATAATACTAAAAGTACAACTACATATAAGTAGCATCTTTTGGGCAAACGTATCATTTGGAGTCTGTCTGTGCAGCTAAAACCACATCCACAACAATATAAATACCTTATCAAATGATATTTTTGTAAGCAAACTTGCCAACAATATAGAATAGCTAGGAGTAAGTCATTTTTTGAGGTATGAATGACATTCCTTTTTAGGGTGAACTCCCTTTAAAGTCGATAAACTTCTTTAACCCCTTGGCACAGAAGCCAAATCTAGCAAATCCTTGTCCAGTTAGGAGTACCCTATTTAAAGCTTTATAACTCCAGGTGCGAGCATCATCACAGAGACTTGAAAATGCCATAAAGATAGCAAGACACTTGTACCATTTACCAACTTAGTTTAGCTAATTTTCATAATTCAGATACACATGTCCGTGCCACAAATACAAAGAAATCTAGGTGAAAAATGCAAAAATGAATGAATACAAATTTTTGGTGGTATTTTTATGAATTTCCAGATAGATGCAGTTTGTCAGGCTTGGATAGTATAGTTGCAGATGAGACTGCAGAGAGGGGGCGCATGTAAAACGGATGAACTACGTAACAATGGTGGCACTTAGAAACTCTGTATTTAGCATCGTTATAGTGCATAGTGTACTAATAATGCTTTAACAGAGTTTGCTGCTTCCACTCATAGCTTGCTTGCAGGAGCACTGAATGTCTGAGTTCAGCATTCTCAGGACACCGGGGTCCTTGCCACTGGACACAGGTTTGTGCAAAGGGGTTAAATGTATGTTGATGTATTTGTGGAGATGACAGCGAAGAATTAACTTTAAAACGGTTCCGTTCGGAGGTCTGCTTTGGCCTTTACCTCTTGCACACACGTTGGTGGTGACCAGCACTTTCTCCTTGCCGTCTCGGAAGCGGTCGATGACTGCGGCTCTCTGCTCCACCATCATCTCCCCGCTCAGCAGCGCCACCTGGTGGCCCTCTCTGGACAGCTCCCCGGCCAGCCAGCCCGCAGTCTTCCGAGTCTGAAAAACAAGAGCGTTCCCACAGGACGGGTTCGATGGCAAAGAATGGAACCCTTTTTCCTGAGCCTTCAATTCCCTCTTACCTGGGTGTTCCAGACCCTCATCCTGGAGGGCCACAGAGTCTGCTACTTTTCATTTCCACTTTAGAATTAGCAACCAATCCAGGCCCAATAAACCAGGAAAGTTGGATGGGTGATTGGCTGCTTTGATTGAGAAGAGCTAAGTAACAACAATAATGAGGGGACCCTGGGACCCTCCAGAATCAGGTCAGAGAACACCTACTGTAACCACATTCCAGTGTGGTGGCTAGCCGGCAGCTAGCATTTGTGGATGCGGTGCTCCTTCGGCTGGTGTGACTCCTGTGGGGAGCTTACCCACCACTGGCCAGTGTGTCTGGCTCTTTAAACTGACCAGAGTGTGAGCCCGTGAAACAACAGCCACACACTGATACCACTGCCCCGCCCCCTGCTACTTCCCATCAACCACTTAAAAACCTCAGTGACCTGCAGGACCTTGGACAGCGCCGGCCTCGATGGAGGCAGCTGCGGCTCACTGAGCCATTGCCAATCAGTGCAGAAGACACATTTTCAGCTCTATAAAAAGCCTAAATCTCAGGCCTAGAGAAGAGAGAGAGAGCTTTTCATCACAAGGCCACGGCGTCAGCTCAAAGCCTTTTCTGTTCTTCATTTCGACAGGCGCTATTCTTTGTTTTCACACTTCTGTTTTTGTAGATCGTTTCTTTGTTTAAGCTCAAGGACTACATAGAATGTGGTACGCCCACCGCTTTACTGAGCTTGTCTGTTCTCCGCAGGACACAGTGACCGCCCCAGCACTGTACCGAAGTACACTGTACTGTACTGCTTACATAATCCAGCGTTTTATAATTAAAAATAACTAACAAAAACTCTCAGTATTAGAACAATACGGTCATGGCATGATGAGCTGGCAACATGAGTCGACATGTACTCAGATAAAAAGATTATCACGATAATGACATAATCTCGGAACTACAATGCAACAGGTCTGTTACATCCTCAGGTAAAATCACATTTAGCTTCTACTAATATTTCTACATAATTTACCTTTCCATGTAAGGTACAAAAGTGGAGGCTACAAACCTAGCTGCTTCCAAAAGGAAGGGATGCATTTGTTCCCTGATCCTGGGTTAGGAAATGCTTTACAAACCAGCGACATCTTAAAACCAACAGCATATGGGCCATCTGTGATGGGTCACAAAATAAATAATACATTACATAATACAGCTTATACAATGTTTTTTGTTTATAATCCGGTAACCACTGCTTCTGTATAGGGATCCATTCTTGTTCTTTTTGCTTTTCGTGAGTGCCCTCTAATAGCATCAAAATGTAATTTTCATTCATTTTACGGTGAAATTTTCAATCAGTCTGGTCACAGGATGGATCGTTTAAAGTATAAAAATTCACAGTTCTCCCTCGATAAATTATTTTACCATGCCAATGTTTTACTGACAACTTATTTTGTAACGTGGGGTGGCAGAACAAGCTCACCTTCTTTGCATTTTGGAAATCCATAGATGACACAAATCATACTAAAGTCGGTATGCTTGTCACGGGGTGATACTTAAGGGGTTAAAAAGATTCTGACAGGGAATCCTCTTGAAGCGATAAAATGAGACAAAATGGATGCTGAAGGGGAAATGGATAAAGGCAGTTTAAACGATGCCAGAGGGAGATCTAAAATGGCTGATAACGGTTTGGGTGAGAGGCTCCATAGGCAGCAGACTGACCACTGTCTGAAAATACTGGGTGTACTGGGTCCAGAGGGCACAGGAGAAAAGCAATTACAGTAACCTAACCCTTTTTGGATGGCAAGATGTTTGGACTTCATTTTTTAAAAAGCTGCAAAGCACTCCAAGGACAACAGGTTTTGTGAGCAAGTGAGTGGTATTTTTTTTGCAATGCATTCCTGAACTTCACAATTGGCTTAGTTTTGTTTTTTTGTTACTTTTGGACATTGGAAGAAGGCAGTTTCTTAAGGTTGATTTAAGGACTTTGATGAGTAACTGCGGTGCTGAATTGGATTGAATTTTTGTTTGGGGAATTATTTACATAATTTACTTGGCATATAAATAATAATTTGTCATGTGCCTTGTGCATGAACACATTATCCTGTGTTTATTCTGACTCTTCTGAGTTTGTTCTACATTGCTTAGGGCAGCTAGTAGCAGCTATGTGGCAGCTTTTTGCAAAACAGACGTTAGCCAGTCACCTCACACCTAAATTAGCCAAACACTACAGCAAGACAGAAAACAAAATTCTTCTGGGAAAATACCATATTTCATTTAATTAGCTAGCTGATACACGTAAGATTAATTACAATTAAATATTAAAATTATTTGGGCTGGTGTGCAAGTTCACTAATAAGGGTAAGAATGCAGCGTAACTGTAAATATAAAACATTACATGGCCACTAGATGGCGGTGTAAACCTCATACTGTCCCCAGTTGTCCGAGCACACCTTGCACTTCTAAGTTCAACTATAGTCAACATGAAAAGGCAATTTTTGTGTCACAGAATTGCCACACAAGGGACTGGCAGTGGGCGGGACTCACGTGGCAGAAGATCATGGCCTGGGCGATGGTGATGGCTCCGTAGATGTTGCACAGCGCGGCGAACTTCTCCTCCTTGCAGTTGCAGAGCACGTAGTACTGCTTGATGGTGTCCAGGGTCTCCTCCTCGCGCTTCAGCTTGATGATGTTGGGGTCGGGCACGATCCGCTGGGCGAACCGCCACACAGAGTCCTCAAAGGTGGCCGAGAAGAGCAGCATCTGGCACTCCTTGGGCAGCATTCTGGAGGGGGGACAGAGGGAGGGAGAGAGAGAGAGGGGGAGGGAGGGAGGGACGGAGAGAGAGAGAGAGAGAGAGGGGGAGGGAGTAGGGAGAAAGAGAGAGAGAGAGAGAGGGGGAGGGAGGGAGGGACGGAGAGAGAGGGGGGGGAGGCAGTAGGGAGAAAGAGAGAGAGAGAGGGAGGGAGAGAGGGAGGGTGGGAGAGTGAGGGAGGGAGGTCAGTGTGACCCACACGAGGGGATTTACACTCATTTCAGTGTTCAGACACTAAAAGGAAACAAAAGCAGGCTATTGGGAAACTATACACTACAGGCCAAAAGTATTAGGTCCCCTGTGGTTTTTAAAAATAAATTTATCCTAGGCAGAAAATAATTCAGTTAATGCATGCACATTTATTGAATAACACACCACATTTTGTCTACCCACAAAAACACAAAATTATGAGTTTTACTTGAAATAATAATCTTAAACACGACTTTCCTCGAAATAGCGTCCTTTGGCTTTAATTACAATTTAAAAGAATTATTGGAAGACTGCAAAGTGGGGGGTGGAGGGGTGGGAGGGAGGGGAAGGAATAATTAAAATGAGTGAAATCTTATTTTATCTCAAATATTTTTAAATCCACATGTAGCCTAACACCTTTAGCCTGTAGTGTAAGTACAATAGGCAAAACAATTGCAAGAAATATGGCAAAGGAGGAAGAGTCAGGCTTAGATGTGCAGGGCCAAGTACACATATTATGGCAATTCCAATAATTCCAAGCTCCAGATTTCCAGGTGCAGTGTTCAGTGCAAACTCAGGGTCCAGCTAATTGGCAGAGCAAACTGAGAACGGCCCAGCTAATCGGCAAATTCTACTATGCAGGATTTTACCTTGAAAATAAAAAATAACCATGTGTAGTCATATCTATCATGCGTGGGCAGTCTCTTTGCACATAGCTGCCGAATCTGTGCTCCTCTGCCTGTCCATTTTCAAAAATGTGATTGGCATGTTTCTGGACATGACGCTCTTTTCTGTGTGGGGAGGGGTGGGGGCGTGGCTACAGAGCCTGTGGGGTGGGATCAGGTTTCAGCAGAGCATTTGTAGCTGGCTGACTACTGCACTGGTGGAGGTGAAGTAGCACAAGGGCAGCAAAGTGAAACAACAAACCGACAGGGCTCATTCAAACACCAGAGACAACCTAGGAATTGCTTTTCCTTGATGGCAACAGCTG
Organism: Anguilla anguilla; assembly: GCF_013347855.1. NCBI lineage: Eukaryota > Metazoa > Chordata > Actinopteri > Anguilliformes > Anguillidae > Anguilla > Anguilla anguilla. The sequence continues at coordinate 30,261,400 of NC_049211.1, forward strand.
AAGTTCACAAGCAGATGAAGTGATGTGGAGTTGGCATGATTTCTGTTGGACCTGCAATTAACGTTACCTCTAGCTATACAGCTAGCTATGTTAGGTGGCGAGATGGCCAAAGTCGGACACTCAGGATGAGTGGGCAGGGTCGAAGATGAAGGAGGGGACTTCTTTGCTTGTAAACACAGGACCACAGCAAGGCGAAAAAAATCCTGCATAGTATGCCTTTAAAATTGATTACCAGCATATCAGAGTTTCTAACTGCCTCCATTTCCAATGAATTTTTGTCTTGAAGGTTCAATTGTATACACTTAAATGGCTGTCATTTGTAATTAGATCCCCATCATACCTAATGCAATAAGACAACTCAAATGTGTGTTACCAATGTGCAATGAACCAATTAGTGGATTTAGTCCTTGAGCAATGGATTTGCTGCAGGTCCTTGGTGCGAGTGTATACCCAGGTGATTGACAGATGTGCAAAGCGCCAGAAAGACAAACAGGAAATAAATCCCTTCCTGTGCAATCACAGGCTGCATTCCTGTACTCAAAAGGTTGTCCTTAAGCCCTTAAGGTTGCTGTAGAACATCAGCGCCAACGAGCACTTTTATTTAGGCTACATGAGATTAAGGCTTTAATTCAGGCACTAAATGCAAACGGAAATAGTAAAATTGTATGCAAGCATTTTGTCATACAGCTTCTACTAGATGCTGAGTCTCTAACAAGAGCTAGCCTCTGAACTGGGAACAAAAACAAATAGAATAGGATGGTTTCGAAAATACATCACATGCTAAGTGGTCAGCTAATTCCCCATGCTAACACAGCTAGGGTAGCTTGCACACCAACAGATTTTACTGGGTCTGTTACATCCATATTAGCAGTTAAATGGTATCAGTATGTAAAGGCTATTCTCTGTCACACAACTGAGACTCTAAAACTTGTCAAGAAATAAGGCCTGGGAACAGCACACTAATCTGATTGGTTGTGCTCACCGCTGCCTGCAGATATTCTGGTTGTGACTGGCTGTGCTCAGCTCTGCATGTGGATGCTCTGGCCGTGTGATTGGCTGTGCTCACCTCTGGATGCGGATGCTCTGGTCCTGGTGACCCTGGGTGGCGATCATTACGTCGGCCTCGTCCAGAACAAACACCTTGATCTTTTTGGGGTCGATGAACTTGAGTTTGGCGCACCAGTCCAGCACGGTGCCGGGCGTGCCGATGACGATCTGCTCCTGAATCTTCATCCCCCGCTCCACTGGACAGACAGAGAAACGCACGCACACACACGCACACACACACACACACTCAGTGAAAGTCATCATCGCCTCCATTCATGATTAAGCAGTGACTCCATGCCCTGTGGACTGCCAGATGCCTGCTAATGCTTAACTCGTTTACTTTCTAGCATTACTCAACCGCTCCAAGGCTCTCGTGTCGTGCGCATTTGGAACGCAGGAGCACAAAACGTATAAAAATATACTTTTTAATTGCCTTGAGAACTCGCGTTTACCCGGCAGCCTGGACGACCGCGCTAGCAGAGCGACACTCACGTTTGTTTCCGCGGATGGCGTAGGCCAGTTTGACTTCGGGGTAGAAATTGCCCATCTGCTCGATGACTTTCCCGGTCTGCAGGGCCAGCTCGTACGTGGGGGAAACGCACAGGCACTGAAACGCAGGGGCGTGGACGCGCTCAGAATGCGTCATCCTGCACGAAAGCGCACGTACTGGATGGACAAGACACGCCCTAACCGAGGCTTCCACTTCTGCCATTAGCACGAAAGGGCAGAGCTCGCGTTTGAACAGTCGTTGAGCGCAACGCCAGCCAGATGCAGCCCTTACTCACATTGCTCGTTGCGGTTTTATACAATTACCAGCGCTGGGTCGCGTGAGGTTAATTAAGCGTGGAACAGGGGGATTCAACCTTACAATGTACTGATCCTGCGTAGGCCATGTTCTAACCATTTCATTACTGCTTTCTGTGTGGCTCCAGGACATTGCCATGCATATGCACATTTACACAGACAACTTTGTATAACAATTTGCATACACAAACACAAACGTAAAAGCAGGGGGTTCCCCAAATTTTTTGGTAGCCAGCAAGGTGAGAACAGTAGCCAGCTAGGGGTGTTTACAGCAAGGAGACAGACTGTTCAGATGACATAACCTTTACTAAAGAATTAGCAAACCTTAAATATACAAATATATACTGTAAATATATGTCCAAAAACTCCTTGTAAAAGTGACAAAATGCTAATAAGTAAGCACTTGTGACATTAAACTTATCATCTTACAGTTTAGTACACTGGGCCCGTCTAGCATTCTCATTCGGGTAGCGGAGGCGCTCACCTGAGGCCACTTATGGGCGGGGTCCACGTGGCTGAGCATGGCCAGCACGAAGGCGGCCGTTTTGCCTGTGCCGGACTGTGATTGGGCGATCAGGTTCTGCGGCCTGGAACCAGAGGGAACGCACACGCTGAAGAGAGAGCAGAGGGACTAATCGGTTGCCCTGGCGACGGCGGCGGCGTGCGCCGCGCTTCCGTTTTAGGGCCTGGCGCTAAACGCTCTGGCGGCCGAACGCCTGTGACAGGCGACCCACACCGCGTGAGACGTCTCTGATCTATTCCCATTTGTGCACGGCCACTATATTCACCTGAGACTCGGAAATTAATCCTTGTCCTCTGTCAGGGACATGAGCCTCTGGTCTTAACCTTAAGAATCACATATTCTACAACGCTGAAACCTACACTACAAAGGACATTCAAAAAAATATATACATTACATATATATACATACATATATATATATATATATATATATATAAATATATTTATATTTCAATAATTTCACTGCAACGTTTCACCCAAGACACTAGTATTATGCCAAAAAATTTAATAATCTGAAGGATCTCAAGAGGAAATTAAAATGCATGATATGACTTTCAGAGATATGAACGCGTGTATGAATTATAGCTTGGTTTTTCCTTTGGATGCATCGACAAGCCAATTAATCTTAACCTGAATTTCCGAGAGCTGTATCCTCTAGTTTTTACTGTCCGTCAGAGAGACCATGACTATGGTTCCAAGTGCACAATGGCATCTCCACCCCTCTGCTGTGGGTCTACCTCATGGCTAAACGGAAGCAAGCGTAGTAGAGAGGGTACTCACGGCTCAGCGAGCATCATGGGTAAGGCGTTCTCCTGGATTTTGGAGGGTCTGTTGAAGCCCATGGAGTACACCCCCTTGAGCAGCTGCGGCTTCCTGCGGGAGGGAGACAGGAACGGGGGCACGGTGATCAGCACCCCGGGAGAGGAAGGCTCATCCCGCAGAAGGCTCATCCCGCTGGCCCATTCGCTTTGAGAGAGACCTCCTGTCTCATTATGGTGAAGCTTCGCAGTGCGGCCGGCGGCCGGGGGGCACACCCTGTTATGGCTCTGTTCCAGAGTGTGGACGGGCCTGCAAGCCTCACCTGGACCACACCAGCGCCGGCTGCAGCCCTGAACGCAAGCGCGTAATTGGCCGCGGCCTCGCCAGGGAGGGAGGGGTTTCGTTTTTTAATTTTATTTATTTAACCTTTATTTACCCAGGGTAGGTTCACTGAGCACGGATGCTCTTCTGCAGGAACGCCCTGCTTCACACTCATACACATTCACACCTGGGAGCTGCCCAGTACAACCACAATCCTCTATTGTTGGCCACGGAGCAGCTCCACTGAAGGGAGAGAACATTTTTTAGCCAATTAAATCAGGGGATGATTAGGTGGCACGTTTTTGGGAGAGCCAGATCTGGGATTTTAGCCAGGACACTGGGGGAACCCCCTACTCTTTGCGAATAGTGTCATGGGATCTTTAATGACCACAGTGAGTCAGGACCTCGGTTTAACGTCTCAACCGAAAGACGGCATCTCCTACAGCACAGTGTCCCCGTCACTGGACTGGGGCATTGGGGTTTATTTGACCAGAGGGAAGATTGCCCCCTGCTGGCCCACCAACACCACTTTCAGCAGCAACTCAGTATGCCCTGGTGGTCTCCCATCTAAGTACTAACCAAGCCCACACCTGCTTTGCTTCAGCCAGTCGGCAGGAGCAGAGTGCGTGGTGGTATGGCTGGTGGTGGTAGTTGGCCGGGATGACATCTCATCACTCACCGTTGACCACAAAGGAGCCAACTGGACACCCGGACTCACATCTTTGCAAACTCAGCTTGTGGTCTGCAGTGTGCTAAAGGGATGAGCACAGCTGGTGAATATAACCAAAAACTGGGAGGAGGGGGAGCTTTTAAAAAAAAAAAAAAAAAAAAAAACTTCATGGCCAAAAATAATAATTACTGCCTGGGGAATCATTACAGCTAAATAATCACATTAGAGGACAACAACCACAAGCGGTTCTCAAAACTAATGGCAGGTTTAGCAAGCATGTTTAGCTCTGCAGAATATTATTTAACTGTAAAAGACTGGTGCGGCAAACATACTACTTTAAAATGGCTTTTAATGCAATAAAGATAGAATGGAGGAAATTGTGTTATGGCCAAAGGTCTGAAAGATGCGATCCCAGGTAATAAAAAGGAAAATCTAGTTTTTAAAGAAGTTGTGCTCATGAAAGTACAAGATGTTTTGTACCATAAATGCAAATTAGTTAATTACAGGCCAAATAGCTGCTAGTCATTGCTCCAATAGATAAGCACGCAGTTATGCTGTATTTATAATCGACTCCACTGAGATCTGGGGAAATGACTCTGAAGATATGAAAGAACATTTCTTGTAAAATTTTCACACCTACATAATGAATGTGCATAAAGAAACAAACGCAGGCTATGTTAGGATGTTTTACACAACAGGCAAAATTTGCCCTCCAATCTCAAAAATAAATTAATTACAAATTTGTAATGCTTTGTGAAGACAAGGGAGATGGTAAATGACCATCTTAAATACCCCTTAAAGATCATTGTTACAATGATTTTTGCATATTTTAAGAAACTAGGGTACTAAAAGAAGCAAAATATCACAATCTCAAAATTAAAATTCCCCTAAATTCACCTGTAGTACCTGGCCCTACTCCCTATGTTAACAGAAGTGAAATACAATGTTAACAAACATAACATAGCTAAGTGTGGTTACTGAAATATAACAGTCAACATAGTAAAACACCCTGTTGACTGAAAAGTGGGTTCCGTTGGTCATCCGCCTATAACCCCCGATGCCCCATATGAACGTGTCTGAGAGACGCTACTCACAGTCTCAGCTCCTCGAAAGACTTGACGGAGTACAGCGGAGAGTTGGGGTCCCTCTGCAGAACCTCCACCTGATTGGTTGTGTTCACGAGGTTGCTGCGTATCAGCTTATTCAACAGCGACTGTGCTGCTTTGTCATCTGAAACGGGAATAAGGAGACGACTATAAACGAGAAACTCAACTTTCTCACAGTCTGGTGGTGCATTTTGCATCGTCTGCAATCCTGATAAAGGTCCAACACTACAAAGAGTGCACCCATTTAACAAACCAACTATGTTGCATCCCCATGGGTCACACCCTGTTGGTTCTTGAGACATGTTTGACAGTAAAGTCAGGTAATTTCATGGAGTGACATAAGCAGGGTGGCCAAAAACAGGATTGAAAACAGGAATGATATCTATTAAACACAGTAAAACATTGGAACATTCTGAAAGTCTGTCTCATCAAAATATAATAACAATAAAATTTTTAAGCTTAACATAGCTGAACGCTTTAGCCTTCTCACTTTGGCTAATGAGCCGCTAATGGCTAATTGATTGGCTAAAGTTGCAGTTCAGATTTTTCACCCTTCAATGTTAAGTCTTCAATAAAGATTTATGGGCAGGAGTACATTTAGCTGTCATAGCTCTTAGCTCTCAAATGAGCTTATGTGGAGTCTGCTCTGTTGCTGCACTTTCATACACAGGTTTTTGGTTGATTGCGTTGATTGTCAATGATTGTGTTATTATACTTCATACAAGCTCCCTAATGGCCAGGAAGCCGGCGTCCTGAGTTTGCTCAACTGAAACATTAGTGCTCCTGCAACCAAACTATGAGTAGAAACAACAAACTCTGTGTTCCGTATTAATTAGAAGATGATACACAACAATTATGCAAAATACAGTTTCTAAGCGCCACCACTGTCACATCCATTTAACGTCCATTTAACAAGCATCCCCTTGCATACTCATCTGCAACTATACCCCCCAAACACGACACACAGATCAATAGTGTCTTTCGAGGAGTTCATAAAAAATATACTTTCACCACCAAAAAATTGTACTCCATCATAGCAACCAGACAAAGCCAACAATAGCCCAAAGGTAAAGTATGCCAATACCTCAGTGAAAAATGCTGCACACTGAATAGCAAAATAAACAAGAGGAACTCTTCGGTAATTTTACCATGTCATTCTACTATCAATATTTGCAACCAAATATAAAATAAATATGCAATCTTACAATTGTTTTTGTACATAATAATGTCCCGGTCATGATTCAGTGGTCATTTATTGTCTTAAGCAAGCCATTTCAAAAAAATAAACACGGAAATAAAAAGCGGGGGGCATTTACCTGTTTTTACGTTATATTTCAATGGGATATCAATGTTTCATCAACAAAAAGTGTTTTATTCATTATTGGAGAGGTTTTGGATAGGTTTTTGTACCCCCAGATATCATAAATCCTTATACTGATGAAAAGATAGTAATTCCCACTTGAAAATGATGCAGAAGTGAGTATCAGCATTAAAAACAGCTGATTTGTAGTGAAATTAGATTATGTTATGATTTACAGCAATGCAAAATTTATACATTTTGGAGACACTAAGAGACACCAGGGTATACTGATTCCTATTTGCTTCATAGTAGTTCCGTATATCACCCTCAGATTTTGCACACTTGTGGTCAAGGAGTTTATGATCCAGGACATGTATAGTTTACCCTGCTGTATACATGCAATCTCTCAGTATTTCATTGCAAACTAAAGAGAAAAAACACCTTAATTTTTGCCATTTATTTCCACCAAAATTATGAATATAATCTAATCTAGTATTATAAGTGGTACACGTGTCTTGCTTCATTTAAGCCATTTTCCAAGTCGCTCTGATGCTCACACCTGGAGTTATAAAGCTCTAAATAGGGCAGTCCCTAAATGGCCAGATTGGCCAGATTTGGCATCTGCGCAAAAGAGCTAAACATTGTGGCAGATATTCTTTTAACTCCAGGGACATCTCAGCAGAAATCTTGTCCCATTACTTTCATGTGAAAATGCTGGCTAAGGGAATTTGAAAGTACAGTACTTCAACATATTTCCAAAATTTAAAAAAGCAGTACAGGTAGTGCCACTTGAGCTGTTATTCCTCAGCAGACTCATTGGCATATCATTACATACTGGACCTGGTATGTCTGATGCAGAGGAGTCATATATGCAGTGCTACAATGTATTTAAATTGCATTAGAATTTAGGTGGATGGTACAGTAAAAGTTCACAACAGGTATGTTAAGTTGCAACCCCTCTGCATGGATAACTACACCAAGAACATAATGTTTAAATCAATTAAATGAAAATTAAAGTGTGGATAAAATTGGAAGGGAAAGCGAAAACATGATACAAACCTTTGTCATCTTCATCTGTTGTCTGCTTTTCACCATCTTCTTCAGGCTTCGCAGTTCCTGGGGAGGAAAAAGCAGCTCTATAAGCATGAAACATCTATGGGAGTATACATTACATATAACATATCAAAAGGGATCAAATATATAGGAATTTGTGTAGGTGTGTCACTGTGACACAATGAGCAAAAATACTACTGTACATCAGACCATAGCATATTCCCTTTTAATAAATTCCAATTATATTACTTGTATTTTAGCGTATTCATTGCATGTATTTCACAGCTGTTCAGAAGCTTTAGAAGATAAACAAATGTCTGCCATTTTGTTAATGGAAGGAATCATTGCTTTACCATTTGCTTCGGCTTTAGGCTTCTCTTCTTTTTCTTTGATGCGCAGACCGCCAAGCTGTTTTCAAAACAATGTCAAAGGAGCAGTAACATGTTAATGTAAAAAGACAGGTGAAGCAGGTTTTCCATCCATTTATACATACATAAATACTGCCAAATAACATTTGCAGTCTTTGCCAGAACACAGTTGTAACAGCACCCTACCTACAACTGGGCTATATAAGGGGTTTGAGCCCACTGATAGGCAATGAGGGGGTTTTATGTGGGTTTGCAGTGGTCTATTAAATACCGCACCAATTAAATTAAATAATACACTACTTAAGTGCATTGTACATGCAATTTTGGCACATTGAAATTATTCCAGAAGTGAATACGATAGTCTTTATTTTGAACGGCGTACGCTTATAATACGAGACCTAAGCAGGATCAGAAAGCTTGAGAACCAACCAGCAAACTTACGTAAGGTTATGATGAGATGATAAGAGGCATAGTAATACGGCTGTTATGTTAATACATTTAAAATGTAAAGACCTAGAACAAGTATACTACAACTGAACAAAAAACGTACAAATATACTTTATTATCAAAAAACACTTTGTTCCTGGGACACAAGTAGGCAACGCTATACTGGTTTTAGCCAGTAGCACGCAAAATACAGGCACACGAGGCGGACTAGGGTCTGTTCAGTGGTTAGGATGGATAACTCGACTGTCAACAGTTTTTAAAGGAGTGATAAAACGTGAAGATGAACGTAAAAAGCTTGCTGGCAAAGCACGCAATGTTCTTTTGTATCCGCACATGACGCACATACCGTCGCTTTAAGTTTCACTTCGTAATTAATTGTATATTCACGGTATGGTACCTACTTGCCAACTAACGTTCAAAGTTAACGCAATAGCCTTCATCAAACACAGAAAACGACTTAAAATACCTGTCTATATTTATTAACCAACTAATTAGCTAAATAGCAACCGCATGCAACATTCGCTGCACATGTTTAGCAGAAAGACGTTTAGCTTGCTAGAAGATCTGGAGGCAACTATTTGGGCGGTGTAGCTAACTTTGCTAACTAGCCAGTTAGTCTACATTCTGATTTGCATTGAATACTCTAGTTATCTAACGTCATTGAGCGACGGTGACATCAACATTCTTATATTAAACAAAGTGCTAGTCTATATAATTAACAGCTCAAATGTCTAAGCACTGACTTTTACCTTATCGGTTGTTTGCAGTTCTTTTGTTTTGTGCATCGCCGAGGCCCTGTTTACTTATTCGCCAAGCTCTCCAACGTTAGCCATTTAGCTTGCTTGCTAGGTAGCTGCCTAACTAACGTTAGCTACTGTTAGCTCTGATGCTCGCTTGTTGAAAGGTTCATACGTACCGATTCGGCGGCAGCTTCTTGTTCATCCACAGCCAGGGCCCATGAATCAGTAGCCATCCTTTTCCTCCAGAGCGTACTATTTTCTACGAATTTTTCTTCGCTTAGACTAATTTTAATCAAACTACCCTGGACGTGTATCTTTCAGCTGCTTCTTACAATGCCGTGACAGGAAAAGGAGTTGCGCAGATGTTGTACGCACCTACCACTCACCGTCCAGAAACCAGAAAAGTCAAGAGTTCCGTTTGTGATCTAGCTCAAACTAGTTGGGGTCGTCTTGCTTTTGCTGGAAAAATGGAAATACGATCAGGTGACAATTTTCATGCCGAAATTAATTTCTTGTAAACTTTATGCAACTGGCTGCATTATGCAATGGGGGTTACATTTCAAAAGAAGTGACTGGTGAGTTTGTCGTCATCAAGGGCAAGATGGATGGAACCAAATACAGGCAAATCTGTGTGAGCCTGTTTCAGTATGTTCCAACAGGTTAATGATGAAATACACATGGCAAAATCTCCAAAGAAATGGCTTAAAAAGAAGGTCTGCGTTCTGGAATACCTCATCCAAAGCCTGGACTTAATTAAATCCCACAAATCTGTGGTATGACCTGAAAATTGCTGTCCACCAATGCTCTCTGTCTACTTGGCAGCAATCTAGAAAAATTGCATGGAGGAATAGGGAAAAATTCCCAAATGTTAATGTGCAAAGCTCATACACACATACCCAAGAAGACGGAGCTGTATGTGCTGCTAAAGGCCTATCAACAAGTACTGACATTTCAATGTATTAAACATTCCTAAGTATAAGAGGAGTGACTAATTCTGAAGGCACGGTATTGAGCATTAAATATAAGACAAATATATTACTAAAAAGCAGTGTTTGCCCTTAACCCAACAAAATCACAAGTGCTTTGCATGACTTCTGTAAAACTATATTGTTTAACCAATTTAATTCCATGAACATTTCCTTTGAGTGCTTCCAATTTAACCAAGATGGTAGTCGCAAAATGTCAGACTTGTACCCCTCTAATATACTGTTATTAGTGTTCATAATAATACATTCATCAAGAATTGGAAAATGCATTTACAAAATACAAACAAAAATGTGGAATGCTGCTCGTGCAAGATAAAACAGTGTACATCAAAGGGATCTTTACAATAAAATGACAAACCCCTAAGCGTCAGTCGTAAATCACATACATTTCTGTTGACTATTATTTATGCTAAATCTTGTGATGGCACGTACACTTACTTACTTATTACCCTTCATTAGCCTATATGCTTCAGGTTTGGTATGTTATTTATTTATTCATTTTTGCTGTCTGTAAAGGCCTATTCTTGGGGCTGCTCATGGCTTATCCTGTAAAGGCACTGTTCTAGTATGTGGATATGTCCCAAGTTCTGGTGCCCATGCAAATACTTACTGTGGCCAACAGCCTTGCAAGCCAGGGCAACCCAGAATTGACTCTAGCTGTCACCGAGGATTGGAACGTCTCAGCCAGTTGGGATGACTGCACATCAGTGCACCAGCAACACCCAGAGACTGGGTGCAGAAGGGAATTGTGTAAGTTTTAATGTATGTTTTGGATTTGCCCAGACAGTATTTATGTGAAATGAAGGATGTTTTAGATATTTTCAGAAAAAAAATTATTTGATTTGATATTTGAGCATTTGGGATTCATTGTCTAAAGCAAGAAAATGCACTTCAGGTTACTCCCAAGCAGCATGTATAGCAACATTATTTTATCAGAGGCTGTCCATATGAGCAGATGAATTGTATAGCATTTATTCACAATTGTAAATGTGAATATATTTTTAAAAATCATGCCAGTGATGCTTTCACTGAAAGCAAGAGTTGCAGGTTACATGCGTAATAGGAAATAGTTCCAACTGAAAATAAAAAATAAGAATTACCTCTAGCAGCTGTTCAAGCTGATTTGTGCTATGGCACCACCTGTTTTTGGTGAATGAATGCAGTTTGTCATGGTGAGTTCTTCATGGTGGGCTTCCTGTCCGCATCTCACTCACCTAAAAAAAGAATTAAAAAATAGGGGGGGAGAAAAACTGGGCACGTCTTGAGGAGGAGGATTGGGACAGACACGATAAGCTGCTCTGGAGGATTTGCTTTCCACCGGTGATGTGTATTGCTGGAGTGATTTTTTTCCCCTTCTGTTTAACTAAGTCTGACCAATGAGGTCTGAAGCCCACTTAAATCAGATACTGGAAAAGGGAGTGATTGGAACAAATTAGTTCACATTACACATCAAAAGTAGCCCATAAATCAGGGATACATTCAATAACCAGTTTTCCTAATGCCAGTGCTGTATAAAATATAGATTTGATTGAACACACAGCTTTTGAGGAGAGAGTGTTTGATTTTAACCAAGAAAGGAAAAACATTGTGTGGTGTACCTTATGCTTTTTAAAATCTTGCTGTCATTATTTGGTACTCTTGACTCTTGAAAATCCTGAATATCTCTCTCTCTCTCTCTCTCTCTCTCTCTCTCTCTCTCTCTCTCTCTCTCTCTCACACACACACACACACACACACACATTCTCTCTCACAAAGATTGAGAGAGATCGATAGGGTCAGAGACAGGGGGGATGGACGGAGGCAGGTTTGTGAGAAGCCCATATTAATTTAATTGTGGAGCAGATGCTGAGATTCAAGCCAAGACTCTCATTTTTTTTTACCCCCTACACCAATCTAATATTCTCAGAAGAGGCCAGCAGCCAGCTGGATGTTGATCGTCATGGTTACCTCCACTGGCAAAACAAATGGACAAATGGATCAGTCTAACAATAACCACAAATACACACGGACAGCCGAACTCCCACCACCTCAGAATCGACACTATGACATTAAGAGCTTTACAATCAACAGAAGAGAATAGGCTACGGTTTTGGTGGGGTGGGTGAACTGGAGCCCAGATGTGCTTTATCCCCGCCCCTCTGTTCACCAGCTCACCCCTCCCCCTCACATTTTTTCCCCTCTCTACGCTTATGGTGTTGCATTTAATTTACTCTGATCAGTCCCAGCTATCAAAAAGGATACATGAATGGGGTTTCTCATCATCAGTTTGCAAGAGACTGAGGAGAGTGGGTGGTACTGATGCTGGCGTGGGGAGGTGGAGGGGAGGGGACAAGGGATGCTAATCTGTTGCACGGAACCATTTCCCTGTCAAGCAAAGCCTTCCAACTCCAGCCATAGGGAGACAGCGTGATACTTTTTATAACCACATGTTGCTGTGCTGACTGGATTTCCGCCACCCCCCTCCCCCCACACACACACCCCCACCCCAAACCCCCCCTCCTCTGCCTCGTGCAAAAGGAAGAGCTTTTCTGATGAGAATCTCTGTTGTACGTGCCAGCTGGCATTTGTGCTACTCTGTGCTACCACTCACGGACAATACTGACCAAAAAGAAAAAAAGAGAGAAACAAACCAAAGACACAGGAAGAGAGCAACACCATTTAATTTCTGCTGTTGTTCATTTAAAGGAGTAGTGAAAAAGACAGAAAGAACAATCTGACTTCTGACACCAATGAAAGGTAAGACCTGATGATTTATGCCTTTGTGCTTGCATGGGGAATATTTGGAATGTGTGAAGTGTTATTAAAAAGGCTAACAACTCTAGACTAAAAGGATAAAAACAAACAAAAAACAAATATACTTTCATGGAGAAACCTGCAGAGTAGTTTTTGTCCTCAAACTAAGAAAGTATTGTTTTTCTATTGCTTCAGTTTGATTCATCCAGAGTAGTGTTTAAGTCCATATCAGAGAACACAACAACAAAGAGAAAAATAATGAGCAACCAAGGAAAGCAGGCACATGGATCTAAATTGTTCCGCATCAACAGGTGGCCATCTCTCTCATCAGTCTGTCTGCTTAGCTTGTGTGCTGTGAATTGCCGGCAATGGCTGCACCAAGAATAATGGATAGTTTTCACAAACAAATCTTTCCTAGCTGGGTAACCTCCTTCAGGGACCACATTTGCCACACGCAGATGATTCCGTGGGGGAACTTGCCCAGGATTTGTTTCTTTGAAATCTATTTGTCATGACCTCTGAGCTAGTTTCCAAACCAACTCATGCAATCCAGGAGGAACCGGGTCCACAAAGAAGGCATGTGGTATATCCGTGGTCCCAGTGAGAGAAGTGCATTGGTTCATTAGGTCTAATTAAATAGGATATGTGTCATGTGAAATAGAATTTTAAAGCAAAGAAATAAGTAGAACTGTGTACTCGTTTATTGTTGTTTATTGCAGTTATGCATTTCCTCTTTCAGACAAGTTAGCAGCAGGTGATTTGATTTCCTGCGAATGTACCCAGGCGTACTGTATAGGGTACATATCCAGAGGCAGGGAGAATAGATCCAGAGGCTAATTGATTAATGAATGGTTGTGGTTTTAAACCAATGCTAGTAGTATACAAGTAGACCGATGCCCACTTTAACAATAAACCGAAAACCCAAATGCGTGAATACTGCAGTTGACGCAGTCGTGTGCCGCTGTGAGAAGCCTGAATGAATGAACGAACTGCGACTCCGCTTCCGCTCTCTCGCGTGCTTCAGGACACAAGATGGCAGTGTTGACACAGGCAGGGGGCTAACGCGAGCGTCGAGGACAAATCCGTCGGATCTTTTCCCTTTCAAATGAGAGGGCGACAACACGCCTCCTAACCTCTAACTTAATTAACTATGAGAAAATGAAGTATCCGCCCTTTGGAGTTTGGATGGGTAGTCCTGTAGTTGTTTGATGTTAACTGGAGTCTGTTTTATTTTCCCCATTCGACATAGGGCCTCTGTCATTTTTGTAGGTTTGAGATCAAACTAAGTGATTTCATGCGGGGACTGTCGGTATTTCAAATATTATTACTTTTACTACAAATACGTTGTGTATACATATTTTAGTTAGCGGACTTTTGTGTGTGTCTGTGCGTGCGCGCGCCCATGTGTTTGTGTGCGTGTGTGCGTTTAGAATTTTGTGTGATTTATTGGTTAGGTAACTGGATTCGTAACTAAGTCTTGTGGATTTCATTCTTAGCTAGTGCACTGCAGTTGTACTCTTTAGCAAAGTATTTAAAGCGTGTAAGATTATCTGATAATTCCCTACAATGTAAAACATTATTCCACCTCCTGGTATAAACAGAGGACATAAGCTTTTTATTTGGGGTTTATTATCACTATTATTGTTGGATGTGATTAATTACTGTTGGAAGCAAACAAGCAGACATCTGGGCATTTCTAGTCACTTTAATTCCATTTGCTACAGCAACCATTTGCTGGAAGGATCTAAACCTTTTATGTTCCATCCAAGCAGGAGTTTTCACACCCAGAATTATTTTCATAACTTTGAATATTTTTAAGGTACAAAGTCTTACCAAGATTTAGAAGAGATGTACCCTCGACCTTATATTCTAACACCCTTCTTTTCATCTTGAAGCTAATATGGCACTCTGCCCTTTGAGGTGAATTTAGATTGTGATGCTATTTGAGAAATGATGTGCACCACTATTTTGTAGGTCATTTATTTATTTATAAATGTATATTTTGTAACAAGGTATATTTCAGTGTGCTTATACCATGCCTGTGGATATGTATTTAAATTTGATTTATATGCCAGGGAGGGCCATTTGTTTTGGAGGCTAACAAAAAGTTTCTGACAGGCTGTCCTTTTTGTCTGTTTTGGGCAAAGAGAGCAAATATTTAAAATCGTTTATTCATCTTGTATCCACCTCATGCATTGATTGATGAATGGTTGATTATTGTATATATCATTATTTTAAAGTGTTTTCATTTTTGTATAGGCTACATTCTTTGAATATTAGGTATATTAATGCCTAATTTTGAATATTGAATTGTCAGTCTTGTTTTATTTGTTTTTAATAAATTCCCTTTGGCGTTACACATTCATTCATTCTTTCATTTGTTCATTCATGAAAGCGCTCCTCCCACAAAATGCTTGTCATTGATAAAAAAAAGGTGAGTAGAAGCTGACCTGGTGTAATGGATTCACATGGTATGACTCATCCATTTCAGCTGGCTCTGATTAAGGCCTCACACACAGCTGTACTGTGCCATTGGTAAGACAACTTCTCTGGTGTATGTGAAGGTATTCTCACACTGACATTTTACCAGGATCAAAAGACAAAACATGAATGAGAGCCAATCCGGAGCCAGAGAAAATGACCAAAAACTCCATAACTCACCAATTAGATTTGGTTTGGACAGTGTGAGAAAAACAACCATAATGTGAATCACGTGCAGACTTTTGAATTATGGCCTCGTTCACAGATTTGTGCTCAGTGCTTTTCTGCGTAGGAGGGATGTATTGAACAAATAAAAGACTTTAGGAACTGTGAACATGTAGTGAATGTGTAGGAGACACCTGTCAAGGCTTATGCCCTCTTTCTACACCTACGGTGAGAACAGAACACACAAATTGTGTAGGACCTGGCTATTTTCTGGAAAGATCTCCCTAAAACCGTTTTTCTGTTTACCTGTGAAAAGGAGCGAAGATATAAAAAGCACAAACATGCCAGGCCTGATCAACAAAGGGAAACAGAGTGCTTTGCCGCTCAGTGTCTCTGAGATTGCTTCCTGTGTCAGAGGTTACACCCTCGCCATGACGGCCTCCATGACCTACAACAATATCGAGGACCACCCCATTGAAGGTGAGCGTTCCCTTTCTCCTGCCTCTACTGAAAAACCATGGCGAGTGTAAGGAATGCTGTGAAAATTATTAATTGGCTTGCTGCAAATAATTAGCTGTTGTAAGAATGTGAAAAATGCACAAGCCAAAGTATAGCATGCATATCATAGATAATGATCAGCTCTTGTTTTCTTTACCAATATGACTGAGTTGTGTTCAAGGGCTTAGCAGGAAATAAAATCCTAGAATTATTCTGGAAGGTGTTTTATCTGAAATGAAGCAGGTCTGAGCTGCCAAGGTCAGGATGTCTCTCAATTCTCTCCCAGAACCAGGTGCATGATTCCTTGGATGAGAGTTGAAAATGATAGTGCTTTCTCGTCTGTGTCAGCAGTCCTCTTTCATAGCCTGTGTGTGGTGTATGATAGTGTCCTCCTTGTCCCGGCAGTGATACATGGTGAGGCATCTCACTGCAAGCTTGTAGGAGGGCGGGACTTGATGTCAAACCCCACCCACTGACATACAACCCCGCCCCTCCCACATCCTGTAGTCAGCTGTACTTGGAAATGTCCCTTATGTCTGTGACAGCACTTGAAAAGATGAACAGTGAGATTAAGCTGGCATGCCAGGCTCATTCCCTGCCTGCAAGCAGACGGCACCCCAATCCAATGAAACATGTTGGAATGATCAAAGAAGAGAGAAGCAGCTTTCTGCTTGAATGCTCTCCAATAATACATGCCATCAAAACTCTATCTTCACCATTTAGGCTTAATAATGGTTTATTATAAAAAAACAATTTTAAGAAATCATCATTCTGGCTTTGGAATACAGACATTGCTGTTCTTTTGATAGCTAATTACAAGACAAGAAAATGTCTGGAAATACTATACAATGTCTTTCCATGTCACAAATCATTTTGACCATTTCAACCTAACAAGTTTGCTAAACTGGTCATTTGTGAGATAAGCATTGAAAGGGAACAGAATGTCCGTGGGCTGCAGTTTGGGTCTGTATGATGTACATGTCTCTATGCATTATCACTGCAGGTTTAAACAACTGCTTTATGGCAAGCCATTTAAGGTTTTATTCAACTTATTTATATCACAAATTCTATTCTAACTAGTTATAATCCTGAATCCAGGGTCATTATGTGTGTAGTTTGCCTGGTGTCTATGTGGGTTTCCTCCAGGCACTCCAATTTTCTCTTACAGTCCAGAGACATACAAGTCAGGTTTGAACTAGTTAAAATACAATTCCTGACATCCATAATTCCTATTTTAATCAGTTAAAATTCAGTTCTTGATATCATTGAAATGAATTGGAAAGACACTTGAAATATAACTAGTTAAAATAGTATTTTTGATATCAAGAATTTTAATTATAACAAGTAAAAATGTAAATTGTGATATAAATAATTTTAATTATAACTAGTTAAAACTGTATTCTTGATATCAAAAACAAGTTGAATGAAAGATTAAACATTTTGGCTTACTGTGTCACTCATACTGTTTCATTCAGGAATCTTCATTTACCCCTTGGATGAATGCTCCACAGTGGTGGGCTTCGAGGCTATGATCTCCAGTCAGATTATCACAGTGCAGATCAAAGACAAGGCCAAAATCGATGACTGCTACTTTGACTGCTGCACAGTGCCTAACGGAACTTTCCAGAGAGGAAGTGGTAAGAAAATGCTGTTAGAATTTTTTCAGCTTAGATGATCTGAGAATGTTTGTCATCCAAATATGACCTTCATAAGAAATGTATACAAAGTTTTTTGAAGACATGTCTAGTTATATTGTGATATCAAGAGTTATATTGTGATAAAAGTAAGTTGATTAAAACATGCTTTAGTGCTTTAAATGACATCACAGTAGCTGTTTTGATCTCATTTGGAAGGCTGTCCCAGAGTTTCGGAGCCTGCAAAAATATTTGATCTGCTTAGACCAAGAGGGCAAACATTTGGTTTTCCACCTAGACTCTGGGACAGCCTGAATGAGTGATTGGTGTGATTTGGTCCCAAGAAATCACTGATCATCCGGAGCCAACAATGCCTTGCTTTGATAGTGATTGAAAGAATCTGGAAATCTATTCTAACTGACAAATAGTGAAAACAAGGCAAAATTGGACTGAAATGTGATTTCTTAATGGTGTTCGTTAATGGTCTGGCCACAAAGTTCTTCACTAATTGGAACTGATCAAGTTCTTGATGACTCATAATGTAAGATTGAAATAAACTATATTCATTAATTAATTAATTCATAATAATATAAGGTGAACTATGGTACATTAGTGTGAGGAAATATAAGCATGTATCTTTTTCTGTCCCTCAAAAAGATAAAATTGACCTGATTTTACATGTGTTTCTTAGTTGAAGAAAGCCAGACTATGTAGATTGATTAAAATGTTGATTAAATTGAGCTCAAGTTCAAAGATTACTCCAATTTTTCTAGGAGTAGGCTTTTTGTCGGAAGCAAGGAACCCAAAATTGACAGGATGAGATCAGAGACATGACATGTCATCAGCACTTCAGTTTCAAAATTAAGCTGGAGAAAAGTTGGAGATATTCAGCTATTGACATCCATGAGACAAAGAGCCAACTTAGTGAAATCAGCCAGTTTACCAAAATCATTAGGTTTAACTGAAAGGTAAAACTTGCTGTCTTTGCCATGAAAGTGAAAAGGTAGATTATGTTTGGAGATAATTTATTTCAAAGTACTATATAGATTGAAAACAAAATTTGGCTTGGATTTTGATCTTTGAGGAATACCGCAATAAGATACTGCTGGTGAGGACACTTAATCACTGACAGGAATAAATGATTTTCTGTTACATAAGTGAGAAGAGAAGCTGTTCAGAGACATACTGCCCACTTGGCTCGAGACAGTAGTCCTCTTAGTATTCGCCACCATGTGTCTGTTGTGAGTTCTGCAAATTTCGCTTCCCAGTCAGCTTGGCTCTCATTGGCTGTTGTGGGCTTCTGTTTGAGATTCCATTGCTGTTCTCCTCATGCTGCAGGATTTTGTTGCAAATATCATACTTTGATTTACAATTTCAGGGAGACAAATCGGGGCGACCGATCTTCTCAACAACACTGTTGATTACTAGACGATACAGGTATAGAAACTGAGGAAGATTTTAGATCCATGAATATGACCCAAGCCAGCATGACCTCTGATCAAAAAACGTGTCTTAGAAACCTCCAAAGTCAGAGCAAAGCATGCATGTGCAAATGGTCTTTCATAGCAGTGAGGTTAGAGACAGCATGGTCTTGGCATGCAGTTTCAGTTGACCTTGTTTGAGCAGTTGGACTCGCCCTGTAGGGCACATTGTGCTTGACGAGGACCTGGAGCAGACCGTTCTGGTGGTCAACCTCGGGGTCATCCCTCCCCTGGAGACAGTCAGCGTGCTGGTCAGCACGTCCTCCGAGCTGACCACCCTTCCCAATGGCGGCATCAGGGTCACCACCCCGCCAGTGTGCACCCCCAAAGTCCAGCGGTCCATCAACGAAGACCAAGGTTTCTCTCCTTACCTGACCAGAGTGTAAGAACACAGACTCCATAAGTTTCAGTCAATGTCTACATTTGCACATTTACACACAAATAGTCTGAAGTTAACCTGAAGTATTCTGACTCTGACATGAGTCATGCAAAGACCTTGTTCCAATAATAATAACTCAAATGAATCAGTATCCTGGCTATGAGTAAATGGATACTATTCATTATCACTCCCTGTCGACACAGCCACTTGAAAAAAAAATACTGCCAGTTCCAGAACATTCTCCATGATAAAATAGGGAGCTGCATTTAAAAACAACAGATATTTTAATTTACCGAATGGACATAATAAGCAAACCAAATTCAATGGGTTGTAAATCCAGCAGCATAATTTTCATGTTCCCTCACATCAGAGAAAGTATGTCAACGGCACAACAAATAAGTGAATTCAATTATTTTTTTATTTGAAAAGAGCTTTGACGCTGTCATAAGGATACTTTACAGGAAAATATGAAAATTAGGACTGGGTCTGAAGATAAAAACATTTAAACAGTGGAGTAAAAGCAGGAACCCAGCTTAGATGGGGAACCCATCCTCCTCAGGCCACCTTGGTGTAAACAGTTAAAGTTAGGCTAAATGGAAATTGGGAAGTAATGGAGCAAAATTAGTGTGACAGTGTACTTGCAGTCTTCAAGGCCTGGAGAAGTATGGGGGTAACTGAGGTAATGTAGGGCAAACTGTCATAGTGGTTGGGGAGATTAATGGGTGGATGTTTGGATGAACATCAGAGCTTAATAACTGAGTACATTAAAGTGGTGACTGAATCCATACTGATGGCACTCATGGTCTTCTGCCCAGGAAGGACAGGCATCACTGTGCCCTGGGATCACATGACCAGAACTCAACCAATAGCCAGGTCTGTCTTGCGTGGCTGCTTGAGGAGGAGCCAATCAATTCCATTGACTATGAGTTCAGCTTCCAGCTGGAGATCAGGGGCCCCTGCCTTCTCGCAGGTTAGTACAGCCATAATATTTCTATTAATAATACTGAATTGTTTTGTACTATTGCAATTACCACATAAAAACTTACCCACTTGTTGTTTAAACTGGACCACAAAGACATATTGCAGTCTGAACTATTGGCCTGATTCACAAATGAAAACATGGCTTGTAAGAAACAACTGACTCAGGGATGCACTAAAATATGCCTTACAAGTTACATTTTCATTTTTGAATTTAGTGTATAGAAAAAAGTATATGCTTGAGTCTCCAGCTCAAGCTAATAAAGAAATGTACAGGCAATGTCAGAAAGTATTGTATTACATGATTTTATTTAATTTGTTAATCAAACAAGTGAAACATTGTGAGATCTTTAATTCTAATATTATGCTCAGAGAGATCATAGATATTTATAAAACTTCAGGTTTCACAGCATGCATATTAGATGTTGGCAGAATTAAGCAATTGCCTATACTTTTTTCAGCTACTGCATATCCTTATAAAAATACCAGCTTGATTAATTCAGTTTATAAGTGAAACAGTGAATGGGGAAAAACTGCTGAAGAACTAGTGTCATTGATAATGGTGACTGGAAACTTGAGGCTAGCTTACATTGCTAGCCCCAAGTTATTCATGTATTAATCTGAACATAAATGTAGGGGGAAATACACTGAACAGAACAGAAGTAAATAAATAAGGAACAGAAAGTAAGCACGCGTTTGATCTAATGACCTTATTGCGAGAATAAGCCACCTCTCAGAAGCGTTTCTCCACGTGTATCCATCGATAACCATAGGCCTGTGTTTACAGAGGGTTTGTATGTTTAAAGGTGAGCAGTCTGTCTCCTCCTTGTGCACTTTTAACTATATTTCACTGGCATTTAGAACAGTTTACAATGCGAACGCAAGTGCAAAGGTTACAGGGGAAAGGCAGACGGTTGTAGATAAAGGTGAGATCACAATACAGAAACTTAACGTGGCAAGAAATTGAAGCCCTCGCCTCATTGGAGGATTTGAATGTGGACTGAGAGACAGCCATCCTATGGAGTGCGCCACATGATCTCCCGGGTGGATTTGTCCGTTTTTACACAGAACTTTAACAATGCATGGACCAGTTCCCCAGGTCATGTAATAGACACAGACACCCTCAGGGTGTCCAAGTCCAGGCTTGATACAGTGCTGGATAATCCATAGTCTGTCGGTAAATGAGAAATTTCGATGGACTGAATGGTCTGTTATCATTATGTATTCTTACATGTCTAAGACCATGTGACTGTTGTGCATGCATGGTGATTAATATGTGGTGCTGCCGCTTGTTCTAGATGTTTTAGATGTCCATGTCTTTATGCGCAGGTGTCGAGAGCCCCACCCATGCTATTCGGGCTGACGCGGACCCATCTGCCCGTTCAGCCACCAGCGTCGTCATCACCCTGGCGGACAAGTACACGTACGACTGCCCCATCGAGATCGTTATCTATCCAAGCGGTGAGCGTCATCACCTATGACCAATAGTGCATGCTGGGAGCTACAACAGGGCCTGTCGTAAAATTGAAACCATCACCATGTCAACCATTTTACATTCATTTTTCTTGTTTGACAAGACTCCTAATAGTTTGATTAACCAATTGGCAAAAAATCGTGGCTTCCTCTTAAATATGTGTCTTATTGTAGAGGGGAAACCCAATTTATTCTTTGTTCTTTATTTATTTATTTTTTTTGAGAATCATAAATGGCACTGAGGATGGCATGAGCTGAAACATGTCTGCCTGTGAAACTAAAGAATTGATATTATACTGAAACTACTCTTGGTATTTTGATCGTTCCTTGGTGGGTTCAGTGCACTTGTGCACTTTTATAGATATGAGTAAAATGCAAACAAGAAACTGCTATGGGTATTGGTACATATTTTTCAGCGAATTCACTGTTTGATTTCATAATTAAGGAATGTAAATGTAAATTAGTTTAAAGGTCACTGTTTTAATGGTAAAATTACTGAAGGCTCAGTTGTCGATCACACGGTAAGCTACTGCCTACGGCCGTCTCATTGACTTCATCACATGCCCTATCCCACAAGCGCAGGCTACAGAGCTCCACGCTCACCGATTCTGCCAGGGGCCAAAAATGAGTGTTTCCTGCCCAACCATTACTCTTCCCCACACAGCCTCTGTTCTCCGACGCCCTCACTGGTAGAAAAGGTTGATTAAATCACGGGGTGATATATTCTTCTCACTGCCTTTAACGAAATCTCTCCCCGCAAACTGGCTGCCGTGCGCGGATTTATGTCACGTCTGAATGCGATCCTTCCGAGCCGGGCCGCGGCCTGCGCCCACCTCTTCACCTGCCAGCGTCTCAGACCGCGCGTGGGCGAGGCGGGAATGAATGCCTGGCTCCAGCGTGACCCCCCCCACCCCCCGCCCCCGCCCCCCCGTCGGACTCTCTGCGACAGGCGGGGGAGGACGTAACGTTGGGGGGTCCGGGGTGGGTCTGGCGGCAGTCTGGTCAGCGAACCCTGAAGCGGCAGACACGCACGGAGTGGAGGGATTTGGCAGCTCGGGGTTGGAGCACCGTGGCCTTTGTCTCATCAGGAGTGTGAAGTGCACACGGATGGATGGATGTGGTGCTTGAGGCTGGACTTACAAATACATGTGGAGGCTCAGAGGCATGAATACATTTATAGGTATTGACTGAGTTCAAACAAGTTTGGCATACAAAATCATAAAGGGAAAATATGAATAAATATAATAAATCTAAATCTAACTAAAAGAAGTAGGCATTTATACAGCGGTACGAGAAGGAGTGAATGGAATCGAAGACTGCTATTAAAGCTGTGGAGTGGAAGTGCAATGTCCCATTGTTTGCGTCAACCAACTGAAAGTGCTATCAAATCCAATTTCCGAAATAAACGTGTGTTTGAGTTTGTTAGGAAAGTGTTGTGAGATCATGTAAAGCTTAGGGCTAAAGCGCTTGGGGCTTGAATCAGCAATCCCTTACCTCACGCAATACTCTTTCGCTCACTTACTCTTGCAAAGAGTATGTAAGCATTTCAAAATTCAAAGTTTTCCTGAAGCGCAGAAATGTATTATTTCACACACACACACACACACATATATATATATATATACAGCTTGTTCTTTTTTCACTCTTTAGATTGTGTTCTGTTTTCATTTCACCCTTCATGTTTGGTTGACCGGTCAGTCTGTAACTGCGCAGTTCTACAGTATATGCTGCTTTTTGCTGTGGGCGGGATCTCCCATTGATCTGATGCCCTCCTGCTTTCTGATTGGCAGAGCCCCACATGCCGCATGTCCTCATTGAGGAAGCAGACATGACACCTGAGGAGTACAGCGAGCATCTGAAGGGGAGGAGTGACTTCATAAAGGGCACCAAGAAGGACTCCAGCAATGAAAAGAAGGTAGTTCTGGTCTCTGCTGACGAGTAGTCGAGACAAGATCAGCGGGTCATCCCAACACCCCCCCCCCCCCAAAACAACAAAAAAAATGTTGGAATATTATGATAAATATTACAGAGCCCAAAACAAAGACCATGTCTGAAACTCTGGACTCAAGTTTTGACCTGCTGAAGCTGCTGCTGTAATTACATTTAGATTATTGCTTATCTGAGATCATCAGATATTAAAAACATGTTGAATGTCATTATATTAAGCATAAGATGAATTTTAATTTTAGATTACAAGCCGAATGTGGGATGTACAACCTGTTCTGTTCACAAAAAAATTCTTAGGTTCACTAAACTTTATTAAACTCATTCCAAAGCAGACCAATGCATTTTGTTCATGTGTGTATCAGCTTTATGATTAGTTTTTGAGCATTCCATGTTCCCACATGAGCTCAAGTACCTTTCAAAGGTCATTTCATTAACAAAGCTGCATTCAATGTGTCATGTGTCAGCACTGGGTACAAATGACGAGCAGGCAATTAGATTTCTTGTGAGCACCAAGAGGGATAGACCAACTGCACGTTAAAAAGGTGTATGATAAAAGCTGTTTCCATGGGAACCACAAAAACGGTCTGACATACCGCGCCTGATATTTCAACCCACAGTATATGTACGTGAATGTGATTTGTGCCGGTTTTAACAATTCACACGGTCGCCTCTTCCTGCTGTCAGTTCCCCACGGAATGGTGAAAGGCTTTTTTTGTTGTAGGTTCTGCAGAAAAAAAAGCCCCCTATGATTGAAATGTGCGTGGACGAGCAGCAGAATTATGTTGCGCTTGCTCGAGTGCACGGTACCAATGCTGCAACGCGGCAAAGGTTCTGGGTCACGGGGCGGTTTTTCCACCTCTGGCACGTAGATTCTCTGAGGGAGCTTAACTCAGCGTTCTGGGAAACCTTGCTCTACGCTGTATTCTGGTGTTGTGTTCACAAAATCAACCCTGTGCCAACAGCAGCCAGCCGATCTAGATTGAGCGATTCCGTACAACTCACAATACATTGCTTACAAATGTGTTTTTAGGGGGAATGCGATTGCTTGTGTGTAATTCAGTTCTCAGTTGTTTTATAAACCTACAAATATACCAGGTATATTCCTGTACTTCATCATAATTTGTTTTATTTGCCCCATTTGCTATGTGCAAAGGCTCATAGTTTCATGGTTCTGAAATAAAAACATAAAAAGGGCATGCCATTCTGTCATGTTCTTTAATTATTCAAGTTACCTGTGTGCAAAAGCTGGACCCTAGATACCTAGAGAAGTGGAAATGTAGGATGAGAGATGTTTTGACTAGGCAAACCCCAATGCAGCTCAGGTTTTACCTGGAGACAGCCTAGCTACATCTTAGATGGCTGGAAAACTTTTACCTTTCAACCAAACGTAGCCAGGTTTACACCCGAACACCTAGATGGCGTTTCCCCAACGTTTCACTGACTTTTCACCACAAAACTTTCCACTGGGATTTATTGTTGGTAAACACATTGCAAAGCACCAGAAAACTGGGGTTGTTGATTGTGATAAATGTTCTTGTTTCTTGGCAGGATGGCAAAATCAGGTCTTCTGCAGTTTTTTCTATCTTTCCTGACCTCTTTTGCCCTCCGGTGACCAACAGGTGGAGATCATTCGCAAGCGTCTTCACAAAGACCTCCTGCACAGCCCCGTGGTGATGCTCAACTTCTGCCCGGACCTCAAGTCCGTGACCTCTGACCTGCGGAGGGTTCAGGGGGAGTTCATCTTCCTCATCGACCGCAGCGGAAGCATGAGCGGCGTCAACATCAGCCGTGTTAAGGTGACGAGACGCCTTACGTTCACGTACTTCATTTCCTGGTCATGGAATCCAGATGGACAGATCTCAAGAGATCTAAATCCTTATTGCCTGGGAAAAGCATGTACTGTATGCAAATCAGGGACGTACCAGCATAAGGGCTTTTCACACCAATACAGCCAAAACTGCGCCTACTGCCAGGTTTCGCTGCCATGTTCCATTGAAAACAATGGATTTCCACACAGCAGGAAAAACAGTGTTACATCGACTCTTATGGAGTGCAGAATGGTCTGATGTTCACAATTAGATTTGAATGAACACTGGAAATTTTACTGTGCTCATTTGGTATGAAAGATATCCAGAGAGTGGTTTGTGGAAGTGTGATGTATTTGGCACATGCATCTTGCTTCATCCATTTATGTCTTGATTGCCTTGATTTTAGACCAGGGATACTCAAGTCTGGCCTGTGAGGCCAATAGTACTGCTGGTTTTCATCATAAATCAGGACTGACTAAACGCAGGGATCCCTGGTGAGTTAAATCTCTGGCCAATCAGTAGCATTTATGATTGACTATAAAAGAAAACCAGAAGTACTACTGGCCTTGTGGGCCAGATGTGAGTATCACTGCCTTCAGGGAGTGGATGTTATGGGATTGATTAGAAAACATTGGCAAATGTGCCAAAAGTGGGTGGATTTATGTTTTTGGCCTTCAACCGAACTGCTGAAAAGGTATAAACCTAGCATGTGAGGCTACTCACTTCCATATTAGGGCAGGCCTCATACTCCAATAAGAGGGCACCCTGCCACACAGACATGTTTACATTTTATTCTAAGGTTATTTAGTAATTATGCTTGTTGTCATGTTGCTGTGTGAGTTCACTTTTATAAGAAATAACACATAAAGGCTAGTTTTGATTGAGCTGGTAGAGCTAGAGCTGGAGTAAAGTTGAGGTTTATGGTGAAATATGGATCTAGTGTGAAATTGCAGGGTTGGCCAGGATTATTCTGAAAATATGTGCAATTGCACAATGCTCAACTATTGTGCCACATTAATTACTTTGTGACAGTACGCAAATGCAGTGTAGCTATACCTTTATTGCCCAGTAGTTTCATCTAGCCTACTTTACAGATAGTCTAACACTTTCTTCAAACTTTAGCTGAAAGAAACATCAAAGATGTGAAAAATATTGTAATTGTATGTTCATTTTCTTCCAGCTGGGAGAAAATAATTGAGGAACAGCAATCTATTAAGATAGGAAATCCAGAATGAGAAGCTGGGCCTTCGGAAGAGGGACAGCCAGCACTGTGCGTCAGATAAAAAAAAAATTTATTTCATATTGGATGTAAGGCATTTTGTGCTCCTGCCAGCTTTCAGAGCTTTACTGGCATTTAGCAGTAAGGATCTGAGAGCTAAACAGAGCTAATATGCCTTACAGTACATCAGAATGTGCCAAAAGCTGATTTTAAATCTGTTGACAGTAGACTTGTCTGCACCCTGGGAGGGATCAGGGCCAGTTTGAATGCGACCTCATCTCAGGTTCGGTGGGAAACCCTCCAGCCGCGTTCATGTTGTTCTTTTGCAGGAAGGAATTCGACCAACTCAAAACATTGCATCCAATTGCTGATTTCGCCTCTTTGTGTTACATTGCTGGCATTTAGCAGACGTTCTTATGTAGAACAACTTGCAATGCAAATGCAAGGACACTGTGCTATGACAGGTTACTGTAGATTTTACAGTAGAACTGAAGTGGTCTGGTTTTGAGATTGGCTACACCTGGAGAGCACACAGGGGTTCTATTGACTGCGTGTAATTATCCTCAGAGTACAGCATATTGTGAAAAGCTTGGTGTTTGATATGACATTCTCTGACCACTACCCATGGCAGGATCTGACTACCCTGGCAGTTCCCTGTTCGTTGTCAGTGGCCAAATTAGACTGATTTTCATATCACTGAGTGAAATTGCTAATTACACAATATGAAAAATTCTAAAACATGAAGGAAATATTTCAATGTAATAAGGTTGACTAAAAAGTGAATATTACTGCCCGCCAATGATACTGGTCAAATAGACTGAGATAAATAACAATGAGTAGCATCATACAAACAGAAAAGCAGGTTGTATGTTAAATCAAGAGAATCTGTGTTTTTGAAAACATATGTATAGGAAGCAGATAGTGTACTTCATGCTTGCTTATTATGTGTGCGTGTGTGAATGTGTGTGTGTGTGTGTGGGGGGGGGGGGGGTGGTGTGGGCAGGGGGCTGTGTGTGTGTGTGTATGCATGTATGTGTGTATATGTATGTGTATGTGGAAGTGTGCTGGATGTGTGTGTGCATGTGGATGTTTGTGTGTGTGTGTGTATGTAGATTTGTGTGCGTGTGTTTGTGCATGTGTGTCCCCCTGATTGTGTGTGGGGTTATGTCTGTTTGTGTGTATGCATGTGTGTGCGCGCACATATGTGTTTGTATACGCGTATGTATGAGCTGTGTTTTTCCTCCTGAGAGCTCCATGTCTTTTCATGTGTCCGGAATAATTAACGCAGTTGGATATGGCTGTTGCATATCCAATCAAACTCCATTTCACTGAACAGGCTCCTTCTCTCTGCTACCCCTTTCATATTGAATAATGGATTCACTGTCAGCTGAGGAAGCGTCTTTAAAAGCCGCATGTAGGTCAGGGGAAACTGAACGCTCGTTCTGGCCCCGATCCTCCTCTTAGTACTGTACTGAACGAGCACTGGACCCTTTTTATTTGCTCAATTCTTCCCCTCAATTTCTATTTGCATCATTTTATGATGGACGGTGTTTCTCTATTCAAACACTTCCTGACAAATTTACAACTCCGGGCCTTTGGAAAATGGCCTTTAAGCCTTCATTGGGGTCACCCATGAAACTTGCTGTCAGTTATTCATATGATGATGGGGGTCGATGGCTTCCCGCTGTGCTATTTCTGGCTTCCGAAACATGCTCCTGCCAGTGCGATTTTGACATTTTGTTGAAGGCTGGAACCACCCCCTGCTCCAATTTACATATCATTAAAGTTCCTCCGTAAAACAAAAGCGCAGTCATGGAATTCGCATGAAACCCCTCACACTCACGCGTCCCTGGGGGGAAACATGTAATTAGCAGCGCGCAACTGTCATGACATCAATGGCATATGTAACTACAATAAGGATAATATTCTGGTACATTCTGACAGGAGGAATGTGTATCACAATATATATATATGTATATATATGTATATATATATATATATATATATATATATATATATATACTACGTATATGCAGTATGTTATTATGTGTACTACACAGAAAAATGTATCCTAACAGATCCTAACTACAACAGATATGGAGTATCCTAATTAGATTTGTGAGTTATTTTCACTTACAATTTATTCACAAATACTCATGAATAAATTGCTTTTTGGATGCTGTGTATTCCCAGCCAAATATTTGGCAAACTATTTGATTTTGATGTTGGGAGATGTAATTAAAATCTCATATATAATGTGAAGGCACTGCAGTGCTGACAGTCAACTGGTAAACAGGTACATTTTCCTAATCAATGTATTCATTTGCTTGCAAGACCAGACTGTAGAGTCATTATAAATAGGTTGTAAGTGCTGTTTATTGCACTACAGTTGAGCATAAAGACATGCCAATTCCAGTCTCTCTTTGGGCTGACAGATAAATATTTCCCCTGAAACAATTAGCTAAACACAGTATGAATCATACAGTGCATATTCACTTATAAAGGTAATACTACTTTCAAATGATCTGTAACTTCTTTCCTTATTTTATTGTGAAACACATTTATCAGGTTGCATCCTTCTCAGACACAGGATTGGTACACTCTTCACAAAAAAACCAAACATGTTAAATATTGCATAAGTCTACTACAAAGGTCAATAAATAATGTGTATCTTTTCTGCTAGTTTTACTGCACAAGTTTTTTTCCACTTGCTCTGACAAACATGAGCAAAAATTCATTTTTCATGTTCAAGTTTTATGACTTGATTCATAAACATATAAAACATTCAAGATATAAGTAATATTAAATTAGTGAAAAGGGTGGCCTGGGCTTAACTGGGGTACAGTATACCCATTACCTTCATAGGTGTACCAGATAGGCCACCCTTATGAATTATTGAAAAAAAATTGAATTCATTAATTATTAATTAACAATGAATAATGAATAATTCCTTAAATAATTTCAGCATGTAACTTTTTTTTTACAATTTTAATTTAGAACATTGTAAAGATAAAGTATAGTGTGTAGAGAAAGTCTACACACCTTGAACCTTTTTGTGTTCCATGGCAAATTTTTATTGCATGTATCTACACACCATACTCCACATTTTTAAGGAGAGATATTTTTATTGGGGTAATAAATAGATAAAAACAATACGATCAGATGCCATAATTGGATAAATCTCAACCTTCGAGCACACCTTGACAGTAATTACAGGTGGACTTTCACTTTTTAATAATCACCTTGACCACGCTCCAAGGGATATTTGGTGCCCTTAAAAGCACCACCCACAGCTCATTTATTCTCCTTGAACCGACCTCTTTTGAAATTTGTGCTGCCGGCAGGCACGCTGTTGTCTCTAGTCACAAAATTACCCAAATTGAGTTGGCCTGGTCTAAATTAGCCAACGTCCTGAATTTTCGGCAGTTTTGCTAATGTGCCTTGCCTGCTGAAACAGGACTCACGATGTAGTGCTTCACCCTGTTGTCAGATCTGTAATGCTCATAATGTCCATAAACAAGTCTCCTGTGAAAGGAGGAAAGAGATTATTTTTATCCACATTTGGTGGCATGGGTGCATTAATGGATACATAGTGAATACATCCCACTGGTGTTGCCTGTTGGCCAGTCCCCCAGCTGTTGAGCACTCAAGTATATCGACACAGCTGCAAGAGAGACACAGGCCCTGATTTGTTAAAGGTTTTGCGTGTGCAAAGGCTCCTCGAAGCAAGGAAAAGGCTGCCCAGGCTATTCCTTGACCATGCGCACTTATGCGCCAAAGAGTGACCACGGTTCTAGACATGCCAGTGGCCCTCCTGAATATGTAAACTACCTCGTGAATACATAATCTGGTTGGCTCTAATCAGAATTATGGGCGTGTCTATGCAAATGAAGCATTACACTGAATTCAGTAATGTTCAGTCTCTGCAAATAAGAAGAAAAGGGGGTTTTAATTGCGCGATAGCATGAAGCGTCTGTGGTCCGAGGGGTTAATGCTTGCAGTTGCAGCTGCAGCAATCTATGCAAGATGGAGATGGCGTAGACAATGGAGCAGACAAGCACAGGAAAGAATATTCTATCCCAAAAATCTTTTGTTGGAACTTCAAGAGCCTGAAACCATTTGAAGATATCGACTTAATACACCTTCTGTGTTGGAGCTCTTTGGTGAAATACAAGATCACATTGAACTGCAAACCACTTTTACAGGGATTTCCAAATTATTGGTCACTCCTCAAATTCTTTCATTTCAAATACCAGCAGGTTGCACAACAGGCTTACCTCAGTCCTTGCTTTCCAGAGCCCTTTCTTCAGTTGTGCAAGCCATCATTTATACAAGAGTAAAATACACTTGTTGTTTCCCCAGGACCCAAAGAGAAATAAACAGAAATAAACTAAACATGCCTTTTGCAATGTTGCTGGGATTCCAAACATAGAAGGTGCAATCGATTGTACTCATGTGCAAATTGTACCACCGAGTATGAAGTTGTTTATAGAAATAGAACGCATGCGCATTCAGTGAATATTCAGGCAATGTGGTTCACAACGCATCATCACCAATGTGACGGCCAAGTTCACTGGGTTTGGTGTATGACAGCTTGGTCTTCTGGAGCAGTGGCCTGAGCAGATTATTAGACAACATGAATGGAGATTTCTAGCTGTTGGGTAAAAATAATTAATAACTGCACATTCACCCAATTTACTTTTGCCCATTTACAAGAGGAATATATATGGCATTACATTGCATTTCAGGTGAAGGTGACTATACGTTCCAGCCAGGACTATAGACACCCGTGAGAAATCTGCAATACAATAATACCGCACAATCTGCAATAGAGCGCGCATTTGGAGTTTTGAAAAGCCTTGACTGGACTGGACTGATGGGGCTTTATTTTACAGCCCATCCAAAGTGTGCCAAATTGTAGTTGCATGCGCAAAATATCACTTTGAGCTGGCCTAAAATTGAACTTGATAAAAGGTGGATGATGGATATGAAGATGGAGCGGAAGAGGAAAATCAGTCATGGAAAACTATTTTGATTATTATTATCACATTGACATTGGTGGAATGAAAGGAACAAATTAAATTTTTTCTCTTGTCATTCCAAGATCTTTAAAAAGTCAATATTGTAAATTTTATTGCAGCCAATTGTTTATTCACTGAGTAGCAAAGCGGTAGATTTAGTTTAGTGTATGACAAAGTTACACATTCACACTGTGGTGTGGTCTCTAAAGGTTGTAAGACAGCAAAAATAAGAATTATGGTGTTTAGAATTTATGCCACAATTTCAAGCAGTAAATTTGAAAAATATGACTTGCACACTTAATTAATTGCCTCAAAACACTGATTTATTCCACACAGTTGACATTTTGACAGGTCTTCATCAGAACTGTGCTGGAATAAGTCTGAATTTGGAGTATTTTGTTAAGCGTGTGAGTCATATTTTCTTATTTATGTTTGACTTATTGACACCTTAAGAAATGTTATTGCTGTGTGTGTCTTTTGGATACAATTACCATCAGAACTGACTGCACTCCTTTTCAACCCTTATGCTAGACATATATCAACATTCTCATTTTAAAATGGTCATAATAACAAGGTTAAAATGCAGTGCTACCCTTTCTACGTAGCATTACTGCATAGCTGGTAAGTTGTGTGTGGCTCGGTGGGTATCACTGTTGCCTCAGCAAGAAGGTCCTGGGTTTGAATCTGGCCTGGGCCTTTCTGTGTGGAGTTTGCATGTTCTCTCTCCTCTCTCATATTTAGATTCATGCTCACTGATGGTTCCCTACCAGCTTGCATTGCCTGCCAATGCTTAAAACCTATTTTCTCTTTGGGGCGCCCCTTCAAATCATCCTACTTTTTACATTTGGGACAGGTACATTTGGCTATACCAACACCACTTACGGTGGATGCTATGCCATCCCATATGTCTCACCTCTCACTGTCTGTATTGTTTCGCTCTTGTAATTTTGATATTTTGCTCCCTACCTCCTGCACTTCTATCTCTTTGTCTGAGAAGTGAGTTTTGCGTAGCCGTGTAGCTGCCATTGTTGAGGAAGGCGGTGCTCTCTAGCCTAGATATTTGAGCGCGGTTGTTAATTAGACAGTTACACACAGCGCACTAAAGGGCGTTGCTTACACGTGGAGTCGGGCAGTTCGCGAGAGCAGTGAGCGCTTGTGGGTGTTTTTTTGCGCAGCCAGGTTACCTGCGTACAGTAAATATGACACTGTTTGCCTCCGTAGCTATGGCATTTTTGCATGAGCTGTGTACCATGATATCACTGAATTAGGGCCACCGTGTTAATGGCCATGTAAACCAACTCATTCTCTGTTATCCCATGTTGTGAACATCTGGTTGGGGGTACCGCTGTTAGCAGTCGACAGCCTGTCAGCGGTTTCCACATGAACGGGTACGAAAGCCACAACAGTCTACATGATTCCCGCCTTTTGACTTCTTTAAATGTCCTGTTTTGCTTTTCAGGATGCCATGGTGGTGATTCTGAAGAGCCTTGTCCCAGCATGCTTGTTCAATATCATTGGCTTTGGCTCCACGTTCAGAGCCTTGTTCCCCACCAGCCAGAGCTACGGAGAGGTAAAAACCCAAGGGCCAATCAGAGTTCTACTAACATCGTTGTCAGAGAAAGCTGCTGCTGATGTATTCACTGCTGATCCAACAATATCAGAACATTGAATAATTTCTATTTTAACATACAGACTGGCTTCTTGTTGCTTATTTGTAATGGTGATGGCACAATATGTGATTCCCTTGGTTACAATTTAATTATACCTACCAAAATATAAATTTTATATTTTTATATTGAAAAATGTATTTTGATATTGGTAAATCTATATATTGATCTATCTGTAAATGTGGGTAAAGTTTGTAGTACACACATTTGAAGATGCATTTAATGCATACCTTGGAGCTATAATATACTGTATAATATACTGAGAATGATTAATCTTGTCATCCTTGAAAACATAATGTCTTCTGATATCTTTATTCATTAAAAAGTAGAAAGATACTGTTTTAGATTATTAGATTAGATTACACTTTATTATCACATTTTTCTGAAATTTGTCATGCATCACAAGCTGTACTCCTTCTCACATGCAGAAGGACATACATACACTGATACAGTAAAATAAGACAAACAATGCAAACTGAATACAAGGCTAAAACCACTGGCTCCCAAGGGGCATGTCTCTCTGAAGCACTTAATCTCAGTGCAGTTCTGATCTAATTTGGGCCGTGCCAGTTAAGGATGGTTGCAGCTGATGGTTCTGTGCTGTGATACATAATTTGCCTGAGCATTGCCCTGGAAGGAGGGTTTCAATCAACTGGTTATTCCACGCCTCGAGGCTCAACAGCGACCCCGGTGGTCAATCAGGGACCTGCGATTTCGCCTAGGCCTACACCACCAGTTGTTCAGATCTCCAACTGCTGTAACTATGGTGCACAACCCGTGGATTTAGGAGTGGAAAGACTGCACATGTGTCAAAGGACGTGTGTGGGTACGCCATCCTGGGTTGGCGGTGGACATAGGTAGCGGGTGTACGCATACGATTGCCCATTACAAATTGATGGGACTGAAAATAAAACAGGAAACGTAAAAGTTGCCTAATAAAACGCCGTTCCCGTTTTTACCCTGGCACAGGAGACGCTCGCCACGGCGTGCGAGCACATCAAGAAGATCCGCGCCGACATGGGCGGCACCAACATCGTGGCGCCGCTCACCTGGATCCTGCGCCAGCCGCTGTACCCCGGGCACCCGCGCCTGCTCTTCCTGCTCACCGACGGCGCCGTCAGCAACACGGGCAAGGTCATCGAGCTGGTGCGCAGCCACGCCCGCTTCGCCAGGTAGGCCCCACCGTCATCTTGGGATGTAGGTGTGGGATGCGACCTTCATCCCATTGACCCAAAACTTTGCGATACTTTAGCAGGCGGGATTGACGCTGCCGGAAGGCTGGGGTTTGGGGCTTTGGCACGGCGGGCGGAGTCTCCCCACAGCAGGGTTCCTCAGTGGCCCTGCTTAGTCACTGCTGTCCACAGCAATCAGTTTAGACCCGGGAAACCGGGTGAGCTGAGTTCACTGTGCAATCAGCTGCTTCAACGGTCCAATCAAAGTACATTACATAACGATGCTGTGTACAGAACAGTGAAAACCAGCAGGCCCTGCTGCTCTCCAGTCTCTCTCCTGTCTATAGTCCACCCACGGGGGCGTGCAAGGACTGAGGCATTTTTTTTGTTCAATTGTTAAGATTCGCTGATTCAATTTAAAAAGGAATGCCACAGATATGGAATTCTCAGACTTACTCACTGTGAGACCAGGCAGAAACAGCCTCTTTTGTTTACAAGAGTGCATTTTTTGCAAACAGACTCTTGTAAAGCTTTCAATCTGAATAGCTTGTGCCCAAAAATACATCTGAAGTCTGTTAGATATTAGAAAAATATTTGGTGAATGATTGATTTTTTATAAAAATGCCTGCGGTGATATTTACAAAATAAAGTAAAAACTTCCAATATTGGGGATGGCTGGATGTGACAGAGAGTTTTAAGCCATAACCAGCAGTGTGGATGCATCTGTGCATCCATGCTAATGAATAAGTCCATCAAAGTTATTGATACATATGAGGACTGTGTTTACAGTTACAGTGGATAAAAATAACATAAACATAAATAAAAATATGTTTAATTCATTCAGATACTTTGGGGATTGAATGTGCAACATTCGAGCTGGATCGAACAGCGCTGGAAAAAGTTTATGAAAAAAAATAGGTTCGCAGTTGGATTGGGCGTGGCTGTAGGGGCGTGGTCAGGGTAGCAAACACAAGCAGTTAATGCCTGTGATTGAGTTTATGCTGTGAGAAGAAGACAAAAATGAAGCGACATATTCAAATAGTCACATTATGATTTGGCAAAAGACATGAATCATTTCCTTTAATTTTTTCCTAATTAAGGGGTTGATCTCATAAGAGGCTTTATTTGTCTTTCTCCCTAATGTTCCAAATGTTCCAAATCAGATTGCATGACGGTGACTGTTCTTCTGAAGCAGTGCACTCAGCACAAATTGGAACTGGAAAAGAAAGCGAACATCATCAAATTGCGTTTGACCCTTGGTTATTGCAACCAAGGACATTTTTAATGGTGCCATCTCACCATTAATTTCAGTTGCCAGGAAGTGTGAATTTTATTATTTTGCAGCTCAAAGGCAGAGTATTTTTAAAAAAAGCATTTTACAACTTATCATCACTGCTTCACTCACACACATCTCTTGCATCTATCACTATTTGACAGTTGCTGAAATTGGATGCCTAATGCTCATATCTATGCAAACTTGCACTCTGCAAAATCTTTTTTTCATTCTGATGGGACAATCCGTATACATTGAGATAAATAGTGCTCTGTGAATTTTTCTTTATTTAAAAGCGTGCTGCTATGCATTTCAACTCGAGTCTGGAATTAAAGCCCCCCACCCCTATTTCAAGAGAAAGAGAATGCAGTCTGACAGATAAGTTCTGAATGTAAATCTCGCGTCAGCCCAAGCAGTTATGTGAGGCCACGCACCTCACATAAATATTATACCGTGTTCACGAAGCGCACACATCTGCCGCAGGTGCAGAATACAGAGCGAACGAATCTCGGGACTGAGAGCTGCGGCGCTGAAGGTCACGCATGCTTCATCAGTGTTTGTCTTCATTAAATATGCAAAGTGCCGCGACAGCTGTTCAAGACACCCTGAAGACAGGAGACCAGCTCCACACCGAGAAACTTAACGGACAAACCTCAGTGGGGTAGAGGATAAAGGTATTTTATTTGAGGAAATACCACATAAAACAGCGGGCCTGTAAAAAAAAGGAGAGCCGATGCTCCTTCTAGGTTTTCACAGATGAGCAATTTTCTCAGTTCATTCAAAACACAGAACATTTTCGGCAAGAAAACATTGTGTAACTCATCCAGAGGTCTGAAGCAGGGAGCGCAATGTTTGTGGAGATAATGCATTGTTTATTGGACTCCTCAGAAATCAAACATATAAAAAAAACAACAAAAAAAAAGAAAACCAAGTGATATGTTTGTTTTGCCTTGGCAGGTGTTACACTTTTGGGATTGGTCAGAACGCCTGCAGGAGGTTGGTGATTGGTGTCTCCATGGTTTCCAAAGGCACTGCCGAGTTCTTGGCAGAGGGTGAGCGACTGCAGCCCAAGGTACTTATTTGCAGTGACACATTTTTTTCATTGCTGCTGCAACTGGCTATTTTAAATGTCACAGGGAGGCAATTATAAGGGCAATGTAAATCAATGAGCCTTCCCTATGCCTAATAACTTAATTTTATGAAACAAAACACACATTAGTGTGACTACACTGCAATTTCTTTTTCTTTAACGGATGAGACCACCATAGCATCGAAATGTCATTCTTGTTTCTCATTCAATTGAAAGGAGGAAGAGCATTAAATTGGTTTATCAAACTGTCAACAATAAGACAGATGAGCTCGTTTCAAAAGCAATTTTTGAAGACACAATGACACTGGGTGTGCGGTCACATGATCAGAGCTTGTGTCATACATTTCAGTTGACCCTGTGTGAACTGAGCCATTACACAAGCAGAGCTTGTGTCATACATTTCAGTCAGCCATGAGTGAACTGAGTCATCACATGAGCAGAGCTTGTCATACATTTCAGTTAACTATGTCTTAACTGAGCCATTACACAAGCAGAACTTGTGTCATACATTTTGGTCGATCCCGCATAAACTGAGCCATCACATGAGCAGAGCTTGTCATACATTTCAGTCAGCCAAATGTGAACTGAGCCATTACATGAGCTGAGCTTATGTTATACATTTCAGTTGACCATGCGTGAATCCTCTGGCTCTGACCCTAACCTTCACCCAACTACTCGTGAATCCTCTGGTTTTCTTTCGACAGATGATCAAGTCCCTCAAGAAGTCCATGTCGCCGGTGCTGAGCGACATCTCCATTGAGTGGCTGTTTCCCGAAACGAAGGAGGTGCTGCTTTCCCCCATGGGCACCACCTACTTGTTCCCTGGAGACCGCCTTATTGGCTACTGCGTGGTCTGTGACACAACACAGTACCACTCAAATCCCAAGTCTGTAAGTAGATCCTAGCCAATGCTCGGGTACACTGAAACAGGCAGGATTTGCACACCCTATGTTCTGCATGGCCCTAATTCTGTACTCCTACACAAAGCCGGCAGTGTAGTATAATCATAAGGTACTGAGCTTGCAGCTAAAAATTGTAATTCCCATGGACGTGGTATTGTTTCACCCTTTTATCAGGTTCTCTGTCTAAATTCCATCAGTAAATATCCAGCTGTTTAAAGAGTATGTAATAATGTGAGCAGTACAAATCATTTTTGATAAGGGTGTTTGCCCACTGACTCAACCAATATTCACCAAACGTACATTGGTTCTGTATTGCGTGTAAAGGCGTTGGCCACTTTGTCTGTCATTAGCCAGCTGCCTTGGCTTACAAAATAACATCAGGTTCTTTCAACTGTAAAAACAAATGAGGAGCAATTCAAGTACAATAATTCTAGACACATGGATCTGTAAAAATAATACAAGTCCGAAAACAGCACAGTCTATTATAACTAAGATTAGTTTAAAAAGTTGGACCATTAAATCCACAAGTTGCCACCATAGTCACTGATGCTTATAGGCGATGCACAGTAAAGAAAATGCTAAATGTGAAGTGCAACAATTATATCAATGGTCACACAGCGAATAGGAAGAATGGCATCTCCTAAGCTACCCGCCCCAACAAGTGAAGCCACCAGCATTCCAGCAAGGCCCCATCTTAAACCGAGGAAAGAAGAATTTCAGTAAAATCTATTGGAGATAGGGGTAGTTCTTCTTGGTTATTTTCATCTGAAGAAAAAACAGGGCCTCAGTGAGGAAACATTGAAAGGGAGCAGAATTCTGTGCATGTACTGGCAGCCTCTGAATTCTGAGCTCAACTTAAATAGCTTCTAGCACTGAATAAAAATAATCTGCCAAACTGTCAAGAGACACATTCCTGTTTTATTTTGTAAGAGAAGTCACCGTTGAGCTCATTTGATTATGCTGCTTCCTCACAAACTTGCTCCCAACTCAATCGTTCAGTGAAAATAACAAAGAGAATCTACATATGTATCGTATATTAAGGGTCTTTCAAAGGCAAAATCTATTGTGCTACTTCCGGGTTCATACCTTTTACAAATGACTTGTTAGTTTTTAACTCTCAGTTTAATTTCTCGGAAGATCTACTGTATTTATTTGCATATATATTTCAACTGTAATATGGGATGCTCACCTTCTTTCAATAATGATTGCATTAAAAAGTTTCTCACACTCAAAGTGCATTATAGTGATGAGGGGAAACGCTCCTCATCCATCACCAATGTATAGCACCCACCTGGGTGAGCAACCGGTGGAGATGGAGAAAACTATTTCTTAGCTGGTTAAACTGGGGGATGATTAGGTGGCAGATTGAGAGAGCCTGGTTAGGAATTCAGCCAGGGCCCTGGGGAACACGCTACTCTTTCCAATATGTGTTGTGGGATCTGTAATGACCACAGCAAGTCAGGACCTTGGTTTAACATCTCATTGAAAAGGTGACACCTTCGACAGCACAGTGCTGAAGTCTTGGAGTTTAATTGACCAAGGAGATGATTACCCCTTACTGGACCACCAACACCACTTCCAGCAGCTACTGGCCTACCATCTAAGTACTAACCCCACCTACACCTTTCAGTACAGTAGGAGGAGGGTACAGTGTGGTATGGCTGCTGGTCATTTGTTTCATGGTTTATATGTCTGGGATACCTGCGAAGCAATCTGCACCTCCACCGCTCCTGATTGTAGTTTCAAATTTATTTGGGAAGTATTTTGTAGCAAGACACAAAGTTTTAGTACATTTTTCCTCATCCCCTTATTTCCTCATATAGTTGTGCAATGTAGCTGGACTGCTAAGAATTGGTAAACCAAAAAAAGACAGGTAAACAGAAATTCTGGGGTTGCTCTCTGATTGGACAGGACAAAAGGAGGCGGTACAGCATGATGCGCTCGAACGAATCGGCCAGCTCGGTGTTTTACCACTCCCAAGAGGAGGACCCTGGGAAAATGGGCAGCGAAGTCCGAGGAGCGCTGAGGGAGGGTGTGGCCGGGTCGCTGTACGACGGTTACCAGGAGACCGTGTCAGAAAGCCCTCCAGCCTCGTCCGAGCAGGACATGACGGGTAGGTCTCCCACTCTAAATGGAAGATAAAGTGCTCCTTGATTATGCTTCATTCAGCCTGGGGGAATATGCAGCCTGAGCACCTTCAGTACAAAGAGCACCTGCACTTTCGGAAGAAAGGGATCCAAAAGGCTCCTCTGTGTCTCCATAGACGAACCCTGTCTAGTTCAAGGGATCTTTGTCAGCCAAATGGTTCAGTCTGGGAGCCTTCTGCACCTACTCTAGATAACTATAAAGAATACAGACACAGCCACATAAAGGACTAAAAAGGGTTTCCCTATGAAGACAGGAAGAGTGTGTTCCCTCACCCTTGTCCACAACACCTTTCAGCCATTTAAGGTATCTGGGATATCAAGACCGAGGCTGAAATTTTATTTTTTAAGCTTGCAGTTTACTCAAAAGTGGAGGGATATTTAAATGAGCAGGGTTATGACTGACTGGCTGCATTTTGAAAGATGATGAGAACTTGAAAGCTTGAGGATGAAAACAGGCCAGTAAGGCTTGTCAGTTTGCCTGCAGTGTAATGTGTCTCCAGAACAAAATTTAATGTATTATTAATCTAGTATTTCGATGAGCCTGCTTAATTAAACAAAGGTTCACATTGTACTGTCTGGACAGGGGGTGCAATATCACTCATTTATAATTTACTGAAGATACCTGTTTTTTCATGAATGGTTGTGTGATGCTTGTGTTGTGGAACAAAATGGTGGTATACATTTTTTTAGGAATGGAGCCCAAAACTTCTCCGAGAAGGCGAGCGTACAGCACCAATCAGATCGTAGACTATAACCCCATGAAGAAAGTCTACACCCCCAGTGACCCCAGCTCGGCGGTGGGGAAGAACCCTCTTAGAAGGGCCAAGGTTCAGGAGCTGATTGGTCAGGCCAGTCCAGACCATGGAGCCCAGTGGATGAATGACTATCAGGTAAGAGATGGAGTTATATCACAATGACATCACGTGAAGTCGCACCAATTATTCTCAGGCTAAAGTGGACATTCACACGAAGTTTTGCACTACCCTTATAATGTGGGTATGTGGACCAGGTACTTTGCAGTATAAAGAATTGTGCCATACCAGTTAAATCCAATGATTGCGCCGTTTAAAAAATTCCCAGATATTTTGCATTGACTAGAGTAGCCTAAAGGAGGCTATCAATCCACTGTGACAGGGGCAAGATATAATTAAAAAAAAAACTGTGTTTCATAGTATATTATCACAGTGCTTCTCAAACCACACATTGAAATATTTGATATTTGAAAATAAAAACAAATTTAGATATTTTAAGATACATTTTTGTAATATTTTTAATATCATATTTATTTATAGATTTTTAATAAAAAATGAATTAGGCAGACAGTAGTAAGCTATCCTCATCCTCTGCATGAGTGACAGATACTAATTCCCTTTTCCAACATCTCCTGGTTCAGGTTAACCTGTCTCGATTCTGGCTCGGCACAAACAGAACATTACTCGAGCTTTGGTGTTAGAAGTAATATGTTGCATCTGTGGCAGAAAAATAAAATAGAGGTAATTGGATTCTGATGTGGAACACAAGTAATAAAAATTTAAATGTAATCTCCTCATCCCCTCTTTCATATTCACTAATGCACACCATTCTGTTTCACTCACTCGTTATTAATAATCTCATTGGAAGAGGATGTTTCATTAATTAAAGAGCACTGTCAAAGCTGAGTTGTGATTTTAATATCTCCAGCAGGAATGTGGACATGCCTTGTACAAATTATGATAATCTTAATCATATAATAAAAAGAATATTGTAACTATTGGGGAAGATGGAAACTGGGCACAGAAATAAAACAA
This sequence comes from Anguilla anguilla, assembly GCF_013347855.1. NCBI lineage: Eukaryota > Metazoa > Chordata > Actinopteri > Anguilliformes > Anguillidae > Anguilla > Anguilla anguilla. The sequence goes on from NC_049211.1 coordinate 30,303,378, forward strand.
CTAACATATGGAAATAAAGATATCATCTGGAATTTAGAAACTTTATTACTACTTTAGGATGGTGACTTGACATTTCCATCCAATGATTAACTACAGGTTCTTCATTTTGATAGCCTCGCATGTAAATGCCACGTACACATCCCAGTGAAAGCCATTACCTGTAGGTTAAAGTTCCTTGCTCAAAATAAATGTGTGGTTCTGGTTTTCTGTCATGGGTAGTGCTAGATAAATAAAAGATGGACCTTAGAAAAACAGCACATTCCTTGCATTTTAATATGGGCTTTATGATTTCGGGTGTGCAGTAAATGTTTGGAATAAAAGCCATCACACACCGCGACACACTTCTGGGGGGGCGTGGCAGCTGGACACGGAGACGCAATAAATCCAGTATTTATTCCTTATTGACAGAGGTGTTCCAATTTTGTTCCAATCACTTGGATTTGCTTATTAGCACAATTCTCCATCCAGGAGGTACAACTATAATATAAGCCAAACCCAAACTGCAGCTTCTCAGCTGGGCTTTTTTCCATTTTCAGTTATCTTTAATTTCTCTCGTGGGCTGTCTGGCTCTCTGGCCCTCTGGCTCCCTGGCACAGTAGCTTCCCAGTATCAGACGTCTCCTGTGCAAAGAAGTGCACTTTTATAAACCTTAGATAATGCAGTCCAGGTGTGTGTGCTTAACCGGTGGGCGTGGCCCCAGATTTCCCCAGTTCTCTCTCCCAGACCAAGCCCTGGCACAATGTGTTAATGGCTAAGACCGCAATTCATGTACTACTGTCAGTAAGGACGTCAGAGCGAAGGCTGTGACCTGAATGATGATTAGTGTGACAATGGATGACGTTCAGTCTGAGAAAATACAAAATATATTCCAATATGACACCACAGGCACACAATATTAATAATAATAATCATCATCATCATAATAATAAATCTCTGTGTACGGAGTGTCCTGAACAGGCACCAAACCTGGTACCATCTAGCCTTGTGTCCTTAGCAATTACTCTACAGAATAACCTTCTATATCAACTTTGCATTCATTAGTGCATTCTTGTGGGACGGAGACAAATGTGAACTCCACAGTGTTTCTCCTCTTTGAATAGCCACGATATAGGACATTTATTTATAATTCATTAGTAAATGTGCTGTTGTTATTTCTCTGAGCTTCTGTTTTCATAAGTTGAGCTGCTGTGGTAGTTACGCAACGTCATTAGCATGCTTACGAAAACGGATAGCTGCTCAACAGAGGAGGTGAAATATTGACTTTTAAATATTGACTTGTCCTTTGTACGACAAGGGAATGTGATCTGAAGTAGACTTCTGTGAGCCCGTTAATAATGTAGGAGCTGGATCGCCCGTTGTGAGTGAAATGGCTGCACGGTGTCTCTTAAGACCCGCGTGGTGAAGGGCAGCGGCCTCCACTGCGCCGCTAAGCTCCGCGCCGCGGTACAAGCACGCTCTGTGTACAACGGCATGTGCGACGGCGCTTACATTCACTTACTCAGCAGCAGGGCAGTGTCTGTGGTAAGGTTGGGCGAATGGCGGCACGGAGGCAAAAATCGACTGCGGCACAATCAAGGCGAGACAGCCTTGTACAAATCAATGCTGCAATCATCACGCATGAGTGACACAATGAAGTGTGAGTTTTATATAAAGTTGCGTATATCAGTGGCAGCTGCTGTTGCGTGATCTTGCCCAGTATTTTTTATTAACTTTTGAGATGGGTCTTGAAGAGGTCTTACTAATGATAATAGTAGCAAAATATTAAAATTAAGTACTATGGAAAAAAAAAAACATTTGCTAATACAATGTTAATAGCGCTAATAGTACAACACAAAAACATACAGTTAAACAGTCCAGTAATACCATAATCACACTATTTAATTATTTACATTGTTTGAAAATGTAAATTATTTAGTAAGACAAAAATGAGAAAATAAATCAAAAGCAATATGCAGTAAACAAAAGCAGAAAAAGCAGTACTGAAATCCAGGGGTGCGGTGTTTAAATAAACGAGCCGTTTGGCTACTGCCCCCCTTCTCTCAGCCACAGCTGGCGAGCCTGTGCGCTGCGTCCTCCCGGGGTCGGGCCACCAGCAGCAGCGTGGGCGGGGCACAGAGGCCCCTCCCCCAGGAGGTGGAGCCGGAGGCGGAGCATCTGCAGCCGAGCGCCGGCCCCCAGGCGACGGGCGGTGGGGCGCGGCCCGCCGAGGAGGCCTCCAGGTCCTCCACCGACAGCCTGTCCGTCAGCAGCTACGGCGACTCAGGTGGGCGGGGAAGGGCGGGGCTTAACGTGTGTGTCTCTTTTGCTTGTGTGTGTGTCATACAGTGGCGGAGCTAAGGGGGTAGAACAGGGAAAGCTTTCCCGGGCACTAGTGAGTCCAGGGAGTGTCTAGAGGATGGGTATATATGTGTGCGTATGTGTGTGTATGCGTGTGTGCGTGTGTTTGCACATTATTTTTCCCTGTACAAATAATTTATAGATCTGTCTTCGCAATTGTGAAGATCCCGTGTACCGGGATAACTGCACTGAGTAGTAAAAAGTAAAGTAAAAAGTGCTATTCCAGGTTTTACTCAATGCAGCTAACTCTGTAATCCTGCTTTGTGATACAGGCCCGAGCTTATCTGGGCCAAGTGACCCAAAAAGATTTCAGCTTGCATCACCATCTAAATCCCTGTGGGGTCACTGTCGGCATTGGAATGTTGCAATTAACTGACTAATTATACAATTACTGATCAATTTTGACCATCATAAATGCAATTAGTTGGTGTAATAGGCTATACCAGTGGGAGGAAGGAATGAGATATGGACTGAATATCAAACACAAAAAAGTCTGCACTCCTGAAACATTGTACTTTGACAGACTCCGTTTATTTTGGAGTGTACAACAAATCCATACAGGCAGAAAAAATAACAACAGACAGGTATTTACTGGAAAAAAATATCAACTGCTGTCTGACATTTTCAAGTATTATCCAAGCATGGGTTTGTGATGCATGGTGCTCAAATGCGATAGCACAAGGTTCAGGCTTGACCGTAAAAAGACACCAAGGGGGCTGCTGGGCTTGGTGAGCACTGTACTGACAAACTAGTTGATTACAAATAATTGCCACAGAAACAGGGCACTGCACTGCACTGCAATCAGGAGAGAGACAAAAAAAATTACAAATATTGCGTTAAATGATACTTGTTTGCCAAAACGATAATTGTTTGTTGCAACCTCTCTATTGATGCAGAAAGACATGTCTCTTCCTATGGACAGGTTTACATAAAGCATCACCAAAGAATGACCTTAAAGAACAAAGAAGAACTGACCATGATCAAATTTAATCACAAAGTTTAAACCTGGAATTTTATGCTTTAGCAGTTCATTTTATAAGCTTACTCTGCTGAAAACTATTTCATTGTTCTAATTATTTATATATTTTACTATATTCTGCAGGTAATATAATTTTTATGTCTACTTCCCATTGCTTGTTAAAAAAAAATCTTTCTGCCCAGCAATATAAAAATTTCTGATGCGTGTCTGTGGTTCCATGTGTGGACATTACTGTCATTACTGTCATCCATCATCTGTGCATCAGCAATTAGTGCCACTTATAGGTCATTAAGGAGGGGCAATGAGATAACTGATTGACAAGAAGTCTCAATTGACCTCTTGCTGAGGGATGACTGAATTGCAGAAAGCTGCCTTAGATTAACTGGTATCTGTATTCATATGTAATATAGCTTGCTGCTTACTGTGCCATCTGTTAAGAAACCAATGGCAATGCCAAATACATTTATGGCAACAGACCATGACCACAGTTTATAGGTGCATTTCTAGTGTGGAATTTTGAAACTAAATTAATTTCAATGTATTTCTGCCCATATCCAAGGTCAGTGAGCTGCTTTCCCATGACATCTGTGGTTTGACCAAAGATAGCCTTCCAATCCCCAAGCTTTATTTTCCCCTCAGACAGGAAGTTAAATCACACCTGTAGCTGTAGGTGTATTTTGCATCTCAATTACCTTCACTCTCGCGGAAACAGAGGGCTACGGCCACCAGCACTGCGAGGTGGAAATGGCCCAGGAGCCGCCGACCCCTGACCCCGGCTCAGCCAATCACGGCCGGCAGGACTGCAAGGCGGTGGTCTCGGGCCTGCTGTGTGGCAAGCCGGTGAAGTGGGAGGTGGCCTTCGACATCGAGCCCTACCTGAAGGGGCGGGAGAGAGAGGAGAAGGTTCACGAGGACCTGTGGAACGAGACCTTCCACCACCTGGCCGGGCGCTCCATCATTCAGGACTTTGAGCAGATGGCGGAGAAGGAGTGTGAAATCGAGCACGGTGAGCGACGGTCCGCGCTGTTCAAACAAATATCGATCACCCCTAAAGTAATCTCAGACACCTGGCATTTCGCTCCTTAAACATTTCTTAGGTTTTAATTAGAGGAGGATGTGAGGGAACTTTCTGTGCTTATGTATTTTTTCCCCCACAGGTTCGGGTAGAAGGTACCAAGCCTATGCCATTCATACCAGCAAAGCCTGCAATATTCTCAGTAAATACACGGCGTTTGTCCCTATTGATCTGGACACAAACGAATACTTGCAGACACTTGTTGAGTACACAAGACCAGGTGAGAGGCAACTTTTCTAATCCTGTGCTAATACACACTGCCTGGCCACCTAGCCTTAAAAGCTTCAGGTTTAAGAAACGGTCTTTTGTTCAAAGTGACAACGTTAAAGACTGAAAGGTTGATTTCATCTGAGCAAGTGCATTCGAACAGGGAAATATGCAAAGGAAATAGCTTGAATTTCAGCAATGAACTGGACTCAGTATTGTATGTTTAAGTGTGTTGGACGTTTTAAATATGAGAACTGCTTTGCTTGGTGAATTGGAAAACAATGCTTTTGTAGACAGCTCTGGTGGTCAACAGTATCCAGGCAACATTTCCTCGTTTCCATAGTACTTTTAGTCCCTGTTACATTCCCCCAAAGGCAGGGCTATGCATGGCAAATTGTGATCACTCACTCACTCACTCCCTCACGGATGACCTGTGGGACGCATGCGCAGGTGGTGCTTCGTTTAGTAGTAGGACGCATGCGCAGGTGCATCTTCCAAAATCATCACTTCGAACGGCACGAGATTTTTAAGCACAGCTTTATCGCCTAACGTTACTTTAGCTAACTCTAACATGTTAGCGTTTCGCCTACTTTAGTTAACCTACTTAGCGCGTACCACCGATAGAGATGTATGGACACACTGAGGACAACAAATAACGTTACAGAGGTGAGGACATGCCATAACTAGCTAACTATATAGTTAGCCAAGTTTTTCTCATGACACTTTGTACAGGTGCACGGTTTCGTGCTTGTTCACTTACACTTGTACTTGCTAACCCCCTCAGGCAGAAGATCCACACTCGGGCATACCTCCACACATCCCCTGACCCTCTTTAGTCAACCTTGTAACACGTAATGTAATGGGCGTGTCGTCGGTCAGGGCAGGAGTGGTAGCATCGCTGTACCTGATTACTGCTGTAAGCCTCAGCCTGTGAAGCCATCGCAGTGCTTTCCCTGTCCTTTCCCCAGCGGAAGCTGTGAAGCCCGGTAGCCAAGCGGGCTCGCGTTCTGGAAGCCGGAAAAACCGCGGCTACTCCATCGGGCTGGGACGCTCCCAGTCCGGCTGCATGTCTGAGGGGGGCGAGGACGGCCTCCTGCCAATCAGTAAGCCCCTCCCACCCTGAACAACTACCACTATGCAGCCAGAACAATACATTTTCTGAAACTCCAGAAATTTGTTTATAAAAACAATGTGCAACCGGCATAAAACACTATACAATCTGTACTGTAGTATGAGAGGGACAGGTTTAAGGGGCTTCAGAACACCTTCTGGAACATTCCGTGCAAGTGCAAACAGGTGCTGTACACGTGAACCAGACGGGTACGGATACATTGGGACTGTGCTACTCTCCACTTTCGGTTCTCTAGCGCTTCACAATCAGCCGGAGATATACAGCAGGGACCAAAAGTCTGAGGACACTACCAAGAACTGATTGTTTTCAATATTTATCAAGGGCTCATGCAATTGTGATGCTCCATTTATACTTTGTATTCAGGAATATATTATTTTTAATAATATAAAAAAGGTGTGTGGGTATTTATTGAAAGTCAAAAATTGTTAGTACTTGGTATGTCTTGCCTTTCGCTTTGACTGCTGCTTTCACTTTGCTTGGCATTGATTTCACCAGCTTATGCAACGCCTCATCTATCTCAAGACTCCCCATAGCCGATCTGTAACTGGATGTTTGGCCTGTTCCCTCTTCAACTGTTCCTACGGATGTTCGATTGGGTTTACTGTAGGTACGGTGACTGTGGTGGGAATGCCATCCTAATAAGCTCCCCTTGTTTTCAACATGTTCTTGAATGAGAAGTGTAACTGGAGTATCATATAACTGTTAGCACATTATTCATTGATAAAGATTGAAACTGGCCAGGACTTTGTAGTGTCCTCACACTTTTGTCCCCATTGTATCTCCTCACTGGGTAAGACCACCCATAGTCTGGAGAGTTGCTGGTCCAAGAAACAAGTACCTTCAGTACCTTCATTTTGACTAATTTCCCCATTGAAATAACCTTAATACAGCCCTTCATCTTCCACTGCGCAGTCCCTAATCAAATGTTGTTGTCCCAGTGCCCATTAACTGATGCATTTTAGAAACAAAGCCACCACATGCTTACGGTTGGCGATGTAACGCATTTTAAGTGCTTTCAGAGCGGAAATTTGTTAGCGGTGATTTGTTGCGGTGGGAGAGAGGAAGAAGAAATGTACAGGTAGTACTCTTTAAAAGTTCCACGGTTTAAATGCTGGAAGCGTAAAATATATTTTTCATGCTGCCATAATTAACGGAGGCTTTGACGGCTGCGGTTACTGAGACGTGGATTGGTGCAGTGGATGGGAATGAATAGAATGTCATGGGGCATAAACTGAGTTTTTAACTGCAGACCAATCATTTTAATAAGATGTGAGAGAATGTAATATAAATGGGGGGGGGGGGGGGGTGAAGACTGATAATGAGAAGTTCCAAGGGTAATGTTTCCTTATTTCTTATTCTCTTCAGTATTTGCATAAGTGATCTATAGATAAGAACACCAGCAGCAAAATAGTTACACTTTTATAGGATAAGCAAAATTAGAATTTTCTCTGTTTGAAAAAGACTTGGGAATAGCAGTTGATAAAAAGATTTATCAGATTTATCCCTTGTGCCATAGCATTAAAAAAACCAACAGGGTACTAGGATACATAACCAGAAGAATTCAGTATAGATCGAATTAGGTTATATTGAGCTCTGCAATGCCTTTATGACACTTAGAGCATTGTCTGTCGTTCTGGTCACAACACTGTAAGAAAGATATAGAAGGTCTTGGAAAGGTACAAAGAAGGACAGCTAAATTGGTTTCAATTGTGAAAGTTTTGAGGTAAGAAAGAATGTACTATAGATAGCCTACTCTGGTCATAGTTATTAATGATCTGTGGTTTAAGGAAGATGTTGAAAATGTACATTTGTTGGTAGTGTCCTACCCAGGAATCGAACCTGTGACCTTTAGGTTACAAGACCAACTCCTTACCCATTATACTACGCCGCCGTTCCAAGCTGCATGGAAAGGAAATGGAAAGGATCAATCACAACAGGACAGCAATTAAACAACAACAATAAACAGACACATATCACACGACACAGTGTTCAGAGATCTCTGTGAGGCATCCACTGCACCGCATCAATGACAACATCTTGTTTCTCGATGGTTAGCTCTTTCTCAACACCAAACATGATGTAAATAGTAATAGCAAAGTATGCTAATTATAATTGGAGGTTTACTTAACCCTTTGAGCTGCCTCCTGCATGGGGTTGGACAAATGTGCTTCTGTAATCTGTAAACCACCCTACATAGTAAACATAATTATTCATTTCTATAGTTACATATACGAAACTCAACCATGCATTTGTCTCAATTAAACTGTACTATGGCAATGGTCTTTTAGCAGGCCTTCCTCAGTACGGTAATGAGCCTGAAGCAAGACTACTAATCAAAACAAAGAAGAAAGCACCTATCACCCCCACATTTCAGTGTTTCCTGGTTGCCTGTAGCTCTCAGAATTGATTTTACAATCCTTGATGTTGTTTTTAAGGAATTACATGGTCAAACACCTTTTTCAAATATTGGTTCATTACTCTGGGAGTCCCCTGGATAACTATTGATTTTTTTAGCAGAATAAATACTGATTAAAATCATCCTGGAGGCTGCCTAATTTTTAGTAACCAAACATGAAAATGAAAGTCCCCATCCAATATACTGGCCAGTGTTTTCACAGAGACTGGGCAATGACAGTTAATGAGCTGAAAGCTTAAGTGGTACACATGTTAAAGAGAATGGACAGAGTGTATCTTCTTGTTCCAGGCGTTCACAATACCCTGGATAATTTCTTTTTCTGACCCCAAAAATCCTAGACTGCACTCTCAAAAGAAAGCATAGAAGTTGCTACAATTTGGAATTATTATACCCATGAGTGGAGATTCTGATTTTGGCACCAATTATTGTTGAGGGCTTGAGAGTTCGCCAGCTGCAGTAATTTCAAAGCCTGACGCACGAGAGGGAAGTTGCTAGCAGCACGCCGGCTAGCAGAGTCTGAGGTTATCACAGACACGTCCTCGCAGTCTTTTCGCCTGGCACCTTTGGTTAAACTATTTTTGTAGCACAAGATAACCAAATAATGTCACCGTACCTTGCTTCACTGATGTTAACGTACCTTTCATCACTTATGGATCATCATTTCAGGTCCTGTTCCATAGAAAAATTGGCGGACTGCATTTCATATTCTTTGTTGTTATTATTTTAGCATTGTGATGTTTCTCTCTGGGAAGGGGGGAGCGGGTGCATTGAACTTCCTGCTGAATGCGCTGTGAACTCGGACCAAAGGCGAACCCGTTTCCTGTTGTTTTCAGGTGTGGACGATGGCGCATCTCCCTGTAGCAGCCCCTCATCTTCAGGCTGGGAGAGATGCAGCTTCATTGAAGGTCTGTGGCTACGTTTCACTTAACGCATTTCCACACCGTGCCTCTTTGTTCCTCCCTAACTGTGACTTTGTTTCGGGGTAAATTAATGCGTGTCAGACAAGAAGCAACATGAGAAAACCTCTCCACAGTCAGATTTTATCTAGCCTCTGCTGGCAACACCCCCCCCCCCCCCCCCCCCCCCCCCCCCCCAACCTCAGCTTTTGGTGTAGTTTTCACTGAACATAGAGCTCAAAATAATAATATTAATAGTGATAACTGCTATTTGTCTGAAAAGTCTTGAAGAGTAGGTTTTCAGAATTTCTTTTTCAAAGTTATAAGTAATGCTCTAGAAGTCCATTGGTTTCAATTACCAGTAATGATTGTTACATTGGCAGTGGAATGTTCAGTTAAGAACATTCTAATCACATATTTGTGATCTTACACCTTAAAGCATTAAACCAGTATGAGGCAGTATGACGATAGCAGTGCGTGCTGTGCTGTCGCATACACACGTGTAAGGCTGAGACCTGGACTGTGAGGACAGCAGGGTCAGCTCCAGGGTCGAGCTGCTTCTGCCCTCATACTGCGCGCAGGGAACTCCGAGGGGCAGCGGACAAATGAGCCTGATGCCCCTCTCTTTCAGCCAATCAGAGGAGCCCATCGGTGACCTCGGAGCATTCCCAGAAATCTCTGGAAAGCCTCTTCTCTGCCAGGTGAGTGCCATCACACCCCCAGCCCCCCCCCCCCCCCAAGGCATCTCTACTGGAGAACTGTAACTACAACATTTCAATTGGTAACAGAGTTATCTGGTTCTCTAGAACATTAATTAATGAAAAGGCCTGTCCAAGGACAGAATGTCTTTTGCTATAACAGAAAAGAGCTCTGCAGATAAATAAATGAGCTACTTTTAAAGAATTGATTACCAGACAGAACTGGGTGCGCATCCACAAAATCAGTACCGGGTGAGAAAGTGTAAGCACTCCAAGGTAAAAAGAATGCTTTTCTCTTTTCCTTAATTTACTTTTTTCTTATTCTTTAATCGATTTTAACAGAACAGTACAATAAAACACCCAATGTTTCGGCCAAAGCCTTTTGCAGAATGTCAATAGGCACAGCGCAGTCTTTGGTGTCCTTTCACAGACAGCCCGTCGTGTTTCAGCTTTAGGGAGTGGGACATAAAACTTTCAGTTTTAAAGACGCTTAAGGATCTGTAGAATCTGTGACTCCCGGACACTTCTAACCCACCACGTTGCGTGATGCTGTCTGTTTAACACTGCTGCTCACAAGAGCTGAACTCTAACATCTTTCTTTGTAAACCTTTCCGACACGACCGTTAAACCGACAAACTATGCAGATACAGTCAAATTACGCAAAAAGACAGATCAAAGTATTTTCCACTCCTGAAAATAGGTTTTCAGGAGGATTACGTTCTCATTCCTCCAGGCCCTTGAAGGGCTGGAGTGGCTCAGTTATGTGCTTTCACATTTCATTTCATGATCCAGACAGTCAGCCGGGGCTTACGAAATAGCGCTGCTCTGGGACTCCTTCACTTCCTCTGCCTTTTCTCTCGCAGAAGCCCCGCAAATACCGTTTTATTCTCAGCTAAATGCCGTGTGTATATGCATGTTGTGTGTATACAGTATGAGTGTTTACATCAGTGGTCACCTGTGTTTATATGTGTTTTGTGTTTTGTCTCTGAGGTTAGTCAGCACATTCCTAATAACTCAAATGTGCTGCATCACATTTCGAAATAATTTACACTGGCTATATTGTGCTAGACTGTGGCTGTAACTGTCATAAGTGTGCGTGTGCGTGTGTGCATGCGTGCATGTGTGTGTCTGTGTTTGGATTTTATGCCTGTGTGTGTGCGTTTGTGCGTGCTTGTGTGTGTCTGTTTGCGTCCTCTGCACTCTGCTTTTCGAACCTGCTGAACTCATGAACGATGCGACACTTCCACAAAGATTCCAACCAAGATTTAAGTGGCCTGTGCTGCAGGCAATGTGAAAACATTAATATCAACCATTAGCACATTTTGTACCGGGGAAAATGAGTTAAGGCTTTGTTTTGCTCATCGATGAGAACACTTGGGAGCGTTCTTAGCGGTTTGGGCTGGGGGAGACAGATAAATGCATTTTCGGCTTTGAGCTGCTGGGGTGCCTAATTCCTCCACCACACACGCTTTGTTTATTTATATCCCCTCCCGGAGTCATTATCAGAGCTAGCCGTGGGTAACCACGATGTTCTCAGACTAAACAATCAAAAAACACAGGCAACCGTGAGAGAGCGCTTCACCTAGTGGGACTTGTTTGCAAAGCCCATCTCAGTCAGATCCCCGAGTAGATTGCACTTTAATAGCATTCATAATTTTATGAATGACACATTGAGCTGGCCATTACTCAACTAGGATTTAATATTTTCAGGCTTGAGAAATCTCAGCTCTGCAGAGAAATCTGGAAGCGATATTTAAATGTACATATTAATGACAAAATGTATAATGAGAGCAAGTGTGCTATTACTGAATGCAATCCAACAAAAAATATTTATTTGCAAACATTTAATAGGCCAAACAGATGCACCGACTCAAAGCTCAACACTGGAATTGGTTATGTATTGTGACATTACATTTATGACTGCACACAGCTAGGCTATTAAAGCAACTAAAATAAAATATGTACAAAGTATTTCTTTGTATGTAACAAACAGCAGATAAACAAAATGGCAGACCTATGCTACTACATATAGCCTAATGCAATGTTTTACTTTGTGTTGACAACAAAACATTCTCTATGTTTCACAATTTAAGTTACAGAAAATTAACAGGCTATCCCAACCAACATAAGATTAGTAATGCACAATACTGAAAACATTAGATGCACTGGGGCTGTTTTTACAAAATAACTCCTCTTATTTTTTACAAAATAAAAATTTTATACAGCAGATACAAAAGAGAATGCTGAATTTCCTTATATATTTCACCATTAAAACATGCTTTTAAATGCCACCTCAGGATCTTATGGTAAATTTGGCATTTCCTGGGGCCAGATTATTAAACCCTACACTTGACCTGGGTGGTCCTGTCACTCAAATGCTGGCCCGTTTTCCATAATATGCTTGTGCTTAGTGTCAGAATTTTGAGGGGTCAGAGAATCATTTTCCAAAATGTTTTTTTTTTTCAGTATTTCTCTTTATTCCCTCTGGAAAACATCCTCTGTGCAGAATCTGTTTGCGAATGGCTCTATTGAAAGGATTTAAGGTTTGAGTTGTATGACCTCCTCTCTCTCTCTCTCTCTCTCTCTCTCTCTCTCTCTCTCTACATTTGTCACTTGGCCTTCACAGTACCTCTCAAAGATGCTTTATGTCCACTCTTTTCTGCCATTACATTGCAGTACAGTCACTTAGCAAGTGCTCTCATCTAGAGCAGCTTGCAGATGTGCAAAACATCAGTGTTACTCCGTAGGTGATTCAAGCCCATCTCACTTAGCTTTAAGGGCTCTTTTTAAAATCTGGATTTTTCCCCTGCTGTGAAAAACACCTCAGGTTGTGAGCTTTCACCTTGATGGTTTCGACGAAGCTAGACGAACACCACAGCTGCAATTCAGCCAGTCCCCGAGGCCTCAAAACGGACCGCCACACTCTCCTTTGTGGGCTCGGATCCCCTCTGGGGAATGAATGGGGCGGAATTTTCTCTAGCCGATAGATTTGATCACGTTGGCACCTTTTTTACGCCAGATCGCTGTTCTTTCTCTGAGGAAAGTATGTGTTGATGTCGATGACATACGGTGTGTGTGTGTGCGGATGTGATGTTTGCGGGGCCCTGTGTGTCTCTCTGTCCCCCCCCCCCAGGCTCAGCCTGACCAGGGCCAGGCTGCTGACCCGAGCCGCACGGGGGTTCATGTGCCGACCGCCCAGTAAAACCAGCGAGTCGACGAGCGAGAGCGAGAACGAGAACAAGGACTACATCCCCCTGGTGGGTAGCCTCCCCGCGAGCTCTGCTCCATCAGCCGGCTGGAGAAACCCTCAAAACTGGACAGAACCACCCACATTTGGGAGGGAAATTGCTGAACCAAAAAATAGTTGACAGTTGGATTAACAGATCATGGAAGAGTAGGCAGCATTTAAAATCAGAAAGTAGACTTTCCATTCCTCTAACCAGGTACCGCAATCAGTGACATATTTCCCCATTAAATAGCGAGAGAAGGGTTGGTTTACCCACATGTATATTTAAATAAAATAGAAGAATTATCTGAGATTTACAGTCTGTGAACAGATTTTGTTGATGCAGCACCTATTACCTTAATAGTCATGCATCTGAATTAGTTCGTATGATCAGATTGAAGTGTGTCAAGACAAGAAAAGGTATAGTTCTTGGGCAGATATTGAGTTTCAGAGGCTAATGGTGACTCCAGAGGCAAAATAGATGGCTCCCAGTTGGCTGAGATAAAAAGAAGCCAAACTTGTTAAATAAATAAATAAATAAATAAATAAATAAATTAGAATCTAATATTCCAAAACATCAACATGGTCAACATGACTAAATGCAGATAGCTATGATCTTGTGACCATGGTGCTGAAAATCACCAAAAGCTTGCTTGGCTAGCTACTTATGCACCGCAGTCAGGTAAAGTTAGTGGATAGCAAGCTAGCAAGGGCATATCATACTGCTTAGCTAGCTAAATTTATAAATGGTGTAGCTAGGGTATAGCTAAAGCAGAACTACCACATAATGTGAAAAACATTAGAGTTGACCAAATGAGAATGGCAATTTTTCATTAAAAAAGCACACTGTTACTGTGTAAAGGCTATATTGTCTGCATCCAAAGCATGGTTAACAAATTAAATTAGTTTCCATAACAAAAAACTATGACTTGGTTGTGTCATGTTGGGTTGGATCTGTCATTAATTCTCAGCTCAAAATTTGACTTGAATCTCATTGGCCATCACTAAATATTCAAAACCTCAGTAATTTAATCTTAACAAAATTTTCCTGGAAACATTTTAAAATCGTGTCATAATCATCAGCCGATGAAAGGACCTTTGTCTGTTTTCAAAAACATTTTATAACTAGTTATTACTGAAGTTTAGAACATCTGGCGATGTTTGTGTGGAGTTGTCTATCAATTTCTGGAGTAGTCTATTGCTGTTGTTAATCTCAAATGTAATGGACAATCTGTGCTCGATCTTAAAGCTATAACCTAGCAAATAAATAGCAAGCAAAGCCAAGAAAATTATGTTAGCATAAAAGTCATTATGAGTCATATGTAGCCTTCAGCAATTCAGAGTAATGAGTATGCATCAACTTAATGCCATGTTGTCCATTCCTATCTGAAAAAGGCCGGTGTTGCTGCAGGTTTTTGTTTTAACTCAGCTCTAAGACACCTAATTCGACTTGATTCAAGATCATGATTAGTTAATTAGTATAATCGGGTGTCATAATGCTGGGCTAAAAGAAAAACTCACACCGACTCTTTTCAGGTAAGATTGGACACCTCTGGTTTAATGGATTACATTAAATAGTTATACACATTTTTATATTTAGCATAGCCAACATAAAGTACTTCAGGAAACATTTGATAACTCCCAGCACTTTTTTTGAGTCACTTCCAGGCCTTGCTAGTGCTTCAGTTGCACCTCTGCAGTGCCCCAAAACCTCATTTTGGGTCTTACAAAACCCCTAGGTCCTCATTGGGCCGTTTGTGGGTAAGGGGTGCAGTCAAGGTCAAGGGCCGTGTTATGACAGCTGGCTTGTTTTAAAAATTCAGATGTTAGCATCCATGTTGCAACAGTTGGTGCTATTTGTCATTTACCCGTTGCAGGTGTCCTTGCAGTTAGCCTGCGGGGCCTTTGCCCTGACCAGCACCTTCTCTGAAGCCATCAACATCCCCATGGACAAGCTGAAGTGGACGTCTCCCTTCGCCAGCCACAGGGGGAGCCTAGCGCATGCGTCCCACTCGAGCAGCCGCAAAAGCGAGAGCCAGGACGAGGGCGGGGCCCACTCCGGGTCCCCCCCAAAAGAGACCTCGGCCGGCCCGGCCCTCCACGCAGAGGAGCCCCTCCTCAGCCCCTCCCCCCTGGCCCGGAGCCCCCGGACCGAAGGCGAGCCCCACTCGCCCGCCCACTCGGACAGCGGGCGGGGCTCGGAGTCCTCGGAGGGCGTGGAGACCCTGCTGCCGGCCACGCCCTGCCCCCAGCAGACGCTGGCAGAGCCGGAGAGCATGGTGTGGGCCACAGCGGTGGCCCTGGCCTGGCTGGAGCACAGCTCGTCCTGCTACTTCATCGAGTGGGAGCTGGTGGCGGCTAAGGCTAGCATGTGGCTCAGCGCACAGACCATCCCGGAGGGCCGTGACCTGGCCGCCATCAAAGCCGCCGCCAACCAGCTCTTCATCATCCTCCGGCACTGGGAAGAGAACCTGCAGCTCAACATGCTGTGCTACAACCCCAACACCGTCTGAGCGCGCACAAGGGCTCTCTCGTATGGGAAAAGTCATGCTGCCACTCCCTTTTCAATGGCCCAGGCGACCTGTCAGTCGTTTCCCACAAGAAGCAAACCTTCCTTCTTGAAACTGAGGAAAATAAATATTTAAACATTGAAGAGACTAAGTTTCAATTATTTGGAGCAAACCCTTTTGTGAAAGAGTTAGGTTATCACTATGAAAAGTACAACATTTATTTACAACTGTAGGTCTCACTAGTCACTTAGAAGCAAAGTGGCTGCATGGGAGTTTGATAAGAATTTATGCCATGTACTTTTCTGTTGATTGACCAATTCCTTAATTAAATGGATTACTTATCAACAAATAGTTAACCACATGGTCTTTCAATGTTTTGATTATTGTTTTCTTCAATTTAATGAAGGATTGCTGTTCACATCCTATTGATGAATGGCATCGGAACAGAGATGGCTTGACTTCAGTTATTGTGTTTTTTAAATGTTTGTGGGAAGCAGTTTGTGTGGGTATGAGCACTGTTCTTCTGGCTTGCTTTATCCCGTCACAGTACTATGTCCGTGTGTGTTTAAAGTGATGTGCTCATGAATATTGGGGTGGGTTAACGTACAACGTGCTTGCCAAACGCTGTCTTTGTGGTTGCGTCTGACAACGTTGAGAACGAGATGTGGTTGTGGCATCGGCAACAAACAGCCATCTAAATCAGGACAGAATGGGAATCTCTAGCCTCACTAAATGTCTATAAAAGGAGGACACAGTTAACTGTAAGCTTTGGGAAGATGAATGGGGACACGGAGGCAATGGGAATCTTTAACCTTAGGGAATATCTATCATATCTGCAGATATTGTGGAACACTGAGATACGTGTTTGCATACTAGCTCTTTATTCCCATTCTCCAGGTGTATCCAAATTTGTTTCATCATCTAAACTGGATATTACAAGACCTTTCCAAACTCCACAACCCACTTAAAAAGCAAGCACAGTCTTTGCTACCCACCCCTTAGGAAAACTGTAGCATTTAAAAAGGCTTTTGAGACAAATGTCAAAATAATTGCCCTTGTCACCTGCCTTTAGCTTAGCGGGGGTCCAATCTGAACCTGGCTTTCGGTCCCGTTTGCGCGAGCGGCTGCGGAACGGGTCGCGCGTTTTTCGCGCCGACCTCGCAGCCCACCTCGACGGCCCCATTACCCGTCGGCGTGTTCCGTGAATTCCCGAGCAGCTGAGCCGCTGAACTGCGGCGTGCCGACAAGCCCGTAACGGCGAGCGCCTCGTCTCCTCGCGCGCCCCGCCAACGCCCGCTCTCTCTCAGCTGCTTCGCATTCTGTCCAGAGTGCCGCTCCTTTGCCTTCAATTAGGATTCAGTGACCCTTGCGGTCTCCTTGCCCGATGTTCAGTATTATACAAAACTACACGGCTCACATTACAAGGCCTCGTTATCGTTTGTTTGCTCTCTTGAAACCAAAAGGCTGGGGGTTTCAGGACATGTTATAGGCTGAGCAGGTATTTAAATGTCTGAAATGAGCTAGAATTACTGATTTCTAATCATACATTTAATTAAATCATGATAGAAGGGACCTGCGATACAGAAAAGAAATAGACTTTTCTGGTGTGACAAGCAGAAGGTGTACATGAAGTAATGCACAGGGGAAGTCTGTCCACACTAACAATTAATGTGTAGTGTCTTAACACTTTCGATGTTTACAGTGGTATTTTTCAGTGGCTATCCAGACCCCTCAACTCACTATTGAACTAGCCATGCAATAGCTGTGCTACGTAAACTGACAGTGCAGTTTCTTTACAGTATGATAATTTCATCCAAATCGCATATCTGTCAGTATTAAAAGTACGAAAACATGCAAGCATATGATGTCAGACCGGTTCACAGTTGCATTGATACAACATGCAATGTTTGAGAATCATAGCACCTGTTTAGCAATTGTATAATTTGCTCTTCCCCCATCTGATCAGATGTTTTGTCATTTTGGTGATCTGTGATTGAAATTCGTCATCTTTCCTGCTTTGCGCTCTTTAGCCTTAAGTGCCTATTTATCTTGCTTAAGCGTTAATTGAGACTTGATGTCAGAAATGAAATGTCTTGCCATTTCCTCTGGGTCTGTCCAGAGAGACTGTTATATCAGAGGTACATTCAACTGCACCACTGATCTTCATTTCTGGTCCTGGAGAGCCGCAGGGTCTGCTGGTTTTTGTTTCCGCCTTGATATCAGCAACCAATTCAGACCCAAGAAACCAGATGAGGTGACTTAACTGTGTAATCGACTGCTTTAATTAATCAATTAAGTATCGAGTAAGGACAAAAAAAAAAAAAAAATACAAACCAGCAGACCCTGCAGCTCTCCAGGACTGGGACTGAAAATCACTGAACTACATTAACTGTTGGCTAACTGTTGTCAGCAAACTGTAATATTTAAACCAATTTAGCAAAACCATTTAAATTAACATTTCACGCACCAACAAATGTAGTGTTCTAGCAAAATAGTGTCAGGTTTATCATCATTTGTTACCAAAATGGCTACCTGGAGAGGAGAAAGCTATCCTATATCTAGCAACCCTGCTTGACAAACCAACACCTTGTTAGTAAGCTAACATTGCTCAGTGATGTGCATAATGCTTTGCTTCTTTGAGTCCAAGTCCACATAAAAACTCCACAATAGTCATAAGAGTTGGGGAAGGTAGTCTGTACGTTTAAACAGGCTTAACACAATGAACTGCAGCACGTAGTCATTGTGCTCTCCTCCTGTCTGCTTTAGTCAGCCATGTGCCATTTTTTGTTTGCCACCCACTATGGTATTAAGCTTATTGATTTTTTTAGCAAACCGTCACGGCAAACAGAATGCCAACAGAAAATCTTTGCATAGTTGAACGTAACTCTGTTTAGTTTTTTGTATATCTCAGTAGCAAAACACGTGTATTTGTTTGCCTGGATCAAGATAATTTGTTTGTTGTGTAGTATTCATATACAACTGTTGAATCAATTTCAATCAAAATCAGTTCTTTGAATTTTATTTTTCAGAAATGATTTTTAAAGCAGGTGATATCAGAAGTGTTCAGATTAACATGTTAAATACCTTGGCCCTAACCTGTCAAAGAGATATGAAATATGTACTTGGCGAAAGAATACCTAATGATAACCTTTTTTATGAGTTCATTCATTCAATTGTTAATCTTGCCAGAAAGCCATTGATTTAAAAAAAACATATCTGTAAAATGACTTTAGCAGATGTCTCATTGGCCAGTGAGATGCAACGACTTTAACAACAACACACGCACGACACACGCTTCAGTGAAGATTATTGGCAGGACAACTGACAATGTTCATTCTGCTTCGTTGAAATGTTATTGGGCCTGCTGTGCTGAAATCTGTCTGTCAGCATGAGTTCTGGAAATATCAAAAAGTAAAAAAAAAACACCTACCCATCATGATTGTGGTTTGCGGCTTTACCTGTAAACTCGGGACGTGATTCTGAGCTGGAGTTGTGTTTCTCAAGTGGCGTGCGTATTTTAAGAAGGTGTTTACTGTTCAATGCTGTATGGTGCCACTAGTGCTGTGTTTTTTCTACAGGTCTCGGTAATATGATGGACTGTGTCTCTGCATGTAATAAAATATCAGAGCAAACGGCTTCTCAGAAATCCTTCCTGAAAGCATTTAAATGTTGTTAATGCAAATCATGTGACACATTATACACAATGCTGGGAAATCAAGGGGACAGGACTGAAATGGAAAATGTCCATCATACAGTGACAATAATGATTCGATGATTCACCCCCTGCCCCCTTCCTCTACACCCCCCCCCCTCCCCCCAACTCATATCTTGAATCTGGTATTTGAGTCCAAGGAAGTTCAAGAGACAAAGTAAGCTCATTTTAACTCTGTTTTCTGCTTACCTAATAGAGAATGAGGTGTGTAATTCTCTAAGGCAAGGGTTAAACCTGTCAACGTATCAACAGACATTGTGCCTGATAACTAATTTAATGAGCCCAAAGAACTCCACCAGCCCTGATTGGTGGTGAGGACACCTATTATTTTATAAGGTAAATTGTCAGACAAATAGAATTTTTTTATTTATTTTTTATTTACTACTGTTACTTAAAAGAAATACAAATTTTTCACATTTTTGACTAACCAGATTAGTTTATAAGTTAATTATGTTGACAGTAGTCTAGTTGAGAATACAGCAGTATTTTTTTGTATTTAAGTCCTGACTTATTTTGTACTTTGTAATTTTCTGAAATATTATAGCCAGCACACTATGAAATTAACAGTTTGAAATCATCAATACAAAGTTTGAAATGTCAGTGCGTGAAAGACACACATTCTTATGGATCTCATTAAGATAAGCACACAATTTTTTGAACCACAATACATCTTCACCTATGAGATAATAGTTCATGGACATTTTAGACATCTAGAAATCGGATCAATATGTTACGGTACAGTAATACTTGTTATAGCCAGTAGATGCTGCACCACACTTCGAAAACCAAGAAGAAGAAGAGACAGAATGTGTCTTTATCCGTGACCAGACTGGTGGATGTCGTCCTGTGTCGACAGACCACGTTGTGATCGGGTTCACTGTGTCTCCAAATAGTAAGTGGCTGTGGCACAAATGTGGAGAAGTACCATCTGACAATTCCTCTGAACGCAGGACTGCAGTGTCAGGTATCCAAGCCTTTCCTTCTCTTTCGCAGGGAGAGGAAAACTTACTGGGCAATGGCCTTAGATCAGATTTCAGATTGCTGATTGAGGATCACAAGATAGAATCATATTGGAAGGCCTAGGGTGTGGCAGAGTACAGTCTCTCTCGTTAAGCAAAGGAATGTAAAAGGAAAACGAGAGAGGAATCCAGTCTTTTTAACAGTGGCAGATGGCTTACTGCAGGAAGCCAGCCTAGGAAATAACCGAGGAACCTAGGTACTAGGAACCCCAACCAAAGGAAATAAAGAGCAGCTAACAGTAATCTAACACATGGGCCAGGCTCTGCTCTGTAACGAGCACCTCTAATTCTCCCCAAACCTCTAATTCTCTGTGACCCCCACACAAACGACTCATTCCGCCTCAGCAGACTAGAAGAAAGGTTTTTTGTCTGTGACATAAGCAATATGAGTCACTGAAGAACATCAAACAAAATTATATAAAAAAAGGACAAATTTACTCTGCCAATAAAAAAGAATTAAAAATAAAAATAAATATAAAAACATGACCTTGAGCAACCCAGGCAGACTGATTGATTTTGGAGGTCACAGTATAGATCATAGACTTGTTCAACATTCAGCTTGAGCTTCATCTTGATCAGTGGAGTTATGTCCAAAATCAATCTAGTGACTGCCTGGGGTAAATTCTGTAGGTTGGACAGTGGTCACTACCTCCATAGACAGAATTTTCAGCACAGCATTCAAAACCTGAAGCTCCCTTTGGCCTGCGTTTCACCAACCTGTGATTACTTACAGCTGACATTGTGTTTGCCCCCTGAAAACTCATGTACTCAAATGCTATTCTGTATCTCTTCACATAAAGTGGCCACAATGCAGTATTGAATAACAGAAGTAGGTAGAGTTCAGCTGCTGCCTATGTACACATTAGACAGTACTTATAACTGTAAAACCTGTTTGTTATTGTAGTTCAAGTGCTGTTTTCCACATGATTTAATTGCAAGCACATCGTTATACTGCCACAACCCCCATCATAAAAATGCATTTGCATTAATTATAGTATCTGGGTATGCAGGAGAATATAACAAAGTGCATGTACTTAGTAGCTAAACAATGCCTATCCATGTTTAATGGCAGTAGTTGATACAAAACAAAAATATACTGAGATATATTGAAAAAACATAATTATGTATATTAGATAACATCTTAAAATATATGAAGTAGTAAAGCATATATTGTGCAATGCATCTGAATACCTTGGTATGAAATATATTGAAATGTATTTAATTATATATTAGTTTATATAATTACAATCCAAACTGGATAATACAGCTTGCCAGTATTAAGTTAAGTTTCAAATAGAAATAGAAAAAAGACAAATGTGCCATTTTTCCATTTTCATTTTGTACATACAGTTGACATATCAGTAAAGGTTTAATTGCATGTATTCCTGATAAACCTAAAGATATTGCTTGTTCCTTATGGCTTCAGGGTAGGCATGGTATGTGCAGATGGTTACTTTCCTCAAATGTCCTTTAAGGTCCTAAAGATGTCATAGGGTAGGATCTGAACCAATGAAAATGCAGAATGATATATGAATACAAGAATACAAAAATAGAATAGCATAGAATAAGTTCACAAAGTAGAATACAATTTCAATTTATTCAAGGCATCATCTTGTAAAATTACATCAGTGAATACAATTTGTCAATGACCCCATGCAAAAATTGCTTGCTTGACATGGCTAACTAACGTGTCTGGCGTGTTCACATAATACGCGCATCACGTCTTTCTGGCACTGAGCAGGAGACTCACGTCTCACGTTAAGGTTAATTAACTCAGCAAGCCAGCTATCTTAACAGGTGTCTAGAATTTAAAATTAGGTTTCCTCAAAGATTAAAAATGTGTGCATGCTCTTTCGGTTCAGCTAAAACCATTAGTTGTGAAACTAAATGGGAAGGAACTGCATCTTTGATCAGCCAAGTTTTTTAGGCTTGTGCGATGGTGAAGCAGACATTGGCTTACCACTGAATCAACAAACTATTCTTCTATGTATTTAGAGTTGATATGATGTTCATTTGATGTTTTTCTCCCCCCAATGAACTGATGTTGTTTCAACAACTCTACAACATTTCAATATTGAATGACATGACATTCCTGACATGAATTTAACATTTATTTGATGTTTATTAAATTATACTCTCCCTGCATTGAAATAACATTGTATCAATGTTAATTTTAAGATTTAGTTTTTTCCCCATGCACCTCCCCCAGTGAACTAATTCATCAGCAAACACACATCAGTAGTCTCGAAATGGTTCAATGGGCCCATTTATCAAATGTGAGCCAAACAAATTTAATCATAAATCATTTGTAAATGCATTTATGCAAACAATGCAGGATACAAATTTTTGTATGCCTGTTTGCTCGTAGGAACCAAAAAATAAGTAATTCACGTAGAGCATCCAAAAGATGAGGCTATATCAATGCAGCAGTTAGATTAGCTGAACACACTTAATATTTAACACTGAAGTAACTTAAAATATAATATATTAATATGGTATATAAAAAAAGTCAGATATTTCAAAAATAAATGACCAAATATGGCTACATATTGATCATAATATATTATAAAATATATTTCTGTTCCATAAGGAGGGCCTACCACTTTCTGAAATTAACAGAAATTAATTTACAAAATTACAACCTAGGCACCAATCCTAATACATAATGTCTGTTATTAACACATATAATGAAGTGTATACGAATTCAGTAAGAAACATTAAGCTCCTTGCCATGTAAACTATGTTGCATTGTGCTTCATGGATGCATCAATTACCAAAAGAAATCTGAATATCTTGAAAGACACCATAGGGAAGCTTTAGTCACCCTTGCAGAATTTCCACCCAATAATATTTCCTTCAAACAACTTGCTACCTGGAGAGGCTGAATCTATAATTTGTTGCTAGGCTACTGTACTGTATGTTCTAGACAGAGACAGAACATTAAAGTCAGTAAGACATGTCAAAATGGCCCCATTACCATACAAGTAAATGAGTTATTGTGACATTGTAGTCACATTCTGCAAATTCACGACCACGAAAAAAGAAAGTAATAACACAGAATAATAATTTAACTTCCCCATTAGCATTAAACTATTTTTAATATGCAGCATATACTTAAAGTGACAATTACTTTGCTTTGTAATCCAAGTACTTTTATGTATAGCTCTAATCCCATAATGCACAGAACACATGAATCATTTAACAACCAAACAGAAAACAGATAGAAGTTCAAATAAAAAACACTAGCTGTGGTATACGCCCTCATACCACGATGAACCTAACATGTCCAATTTTGACTTAATTAACCTGTTTAAGCAGATCACTTCCTCAGAGATTGTGGGGTTACTGCCAGTCTAGTCACCATCTGCTGAATCTGATTTTTTTCATTGGTCCAAGTGAAGGATCAGCATGTGTAGAATTAGCCATATGAAATATCTGTGTACATTTTATGTAGCAGACATTTACATTTCTGATGCACATATAAAGTAGTAATTAGCATTTTAAAACAAACACAATGTATCCACAATTTAGTCTTATGACACGATGAAAAATATGCTAATGGTTAACACATCACAGCAAAGTGTTTCCTTCACACAGCCAAAGTCAGTGCACTGTTTTATAATTAGATCTGAGACTGTTAGAGCAGCCAAATAGCTAATTGGCCAGGTTGCTATGGAAACTGCCTGAGGAAAGGTATAGTTAATGGTCCCAAGTTGGTGGATGGAAAGGCAGTACTAGAGCTAAAGAGAAATATACATCTAATATGAATGTATCGAGTGGTACATTTGATTGATTATAAATTTTTAAATAAAGGTCACATATTACACCCATTGGATATATGTCACATTACATTTTACTTCTATACATGTTTCAGGTTACATATTAGACCCTTTATAATTGTTTCAGGTTACATGTTGCATTGATTACATAATAAACTGCCCCATTTCCCCATAATAAATATGTGTAAGGTTACTTATTACATCTGTTATATAGTACTAGGGCCACCAATTAAATAAGACCCTGGCTTTATATGGATTCATTTTTCTTTTTTCCCTTAAGATCAGCAACCAATTCAGGCTGCTTTAACTGCTTCAACTGTTTTAACTGATCACTTTCTGTGCTACCGAAGTGCTGAGTAACAACAAAAGCTAGAAGACCCCATGGCTCTCCAAGACCAGGAGGGAGGACCACTAGTTTTTCATAGCATTTGAACTTCTATCGAATGTTCGCTTTCCTTCCTGACTATCCCCAGATTAGATCAACTAACTGTGTATGCATGTCTTAATTAGAAACTTAATTGTATGAATAGTCGTAACTGTGCCGTTGGAGTGCCTATGGGGACCCCTTGAGTATAACCATTAAAATACGAGTTGAAATCTCCACAGGTCACATGGTGGAGACAAACTGGTGGCAGTACGTGATTACATCAGTTATAGTTGTTTCTGGTTACATATTACATTGGTTATAATTGTTCAGGATGCATGTTACACTGCTATAAATGTTTCAGGTTTCAGATTACATCTTAGATATGATTCAGGGTACATATTACGTTTTAAATGATTATAAACCATTACAAATGTTTCAGGTTACATTAAAACACATTGCAACTTCTGTCTGTTTTTCCACAGTTCACACACCCTCACCCATTTCCCTGCCAGCCAAGTTCATCCTAAAAATTCTTGTAATGTCAAAAAGCTTATTTTACAGGCGGCAATAATGCTGCTAATGCATATGCATTTAATGTTTGAGACAAATACATTTTTTCATTTGGCTCTATACACCAATTTTATTTTATTTTTTTAATCAAACAATTCACTATTCACTTGTTGAAGTGCAGATTCTGACTCCTCACTTACAACTGTTCTCCCTGGCCTTTCTGCCAGTGTATCCTTGAAGAAGAGAAGCATATTCTCAACTGACCTTCCCTGGTTAAATAAAGTATTAAAATAAAAATAATATTCCAATTTTTGGCTTTGAAGCGACCTCCAGTGAGTTTGGAGGCATTTGTTCGAACATGAGCAGTTAAGATGTTCCAGTCAACAGTATTTATTCTGCTGCTGCCATCAACATCAACAATGAAGACAAGTGAACCAGTACCTGTGGCAGACATACATGTCCAAAACTTAACAAACCCCACCTCCAGGTTTCACAGATGAGGTAGTATGTATTGGATCTTGGGCAGTTCCTTTTGACCTCCACACTTCCTCATGCCATCACCCCGATACAAATGAATCTTGGTCTCATCTGTCCACAGAACTTTTTTTTTTTTTTTTTTTTACAGAACTCAGCAGGCTCTTTTAGGTATTTCTTAGCAACTGTAACTATTTTGTGAAGTCTTCTGTGGTCACTGACACATCCAGGCCTGCCTCCTGAAGAGTGTTTCTGACCCGTGGGGGCTTGTCTTCATTATGATGAGAATTTTTTGGTCATCAACTATAAGGGTCTTCCTTGGCCTACCAGACCCTTTGCAATTACTGGGCTCACCAGTGGTCACTTTCTTCTTAATGATGTTCCAAACAGTGTTTTTGGTAAGTCTGAGATTTGGCCTGTGTCTACAACTGTTTTTATGATTTCTCAGCCTCATAGTGGCTCTGGTCCTCATGTTGACAAATGCCAATAGCAGACTCCAAAGGCAATAAAAAGCCTAGAATCAAAACTAGATAGTAAAAGCTCTCTCGTAGCTGTGCTAAGGAAGCAATTGAACACACCTCACTAATCTGAATTGCCTGTGAAGCCTTTTGTCTGAAGTCTATGGTGCCCTGAAATGGTGAAAACTAAATTTATTAAAATACTCTTTAATAAAATCTGAGAATGTGTAGTTCACATTACAGGCATTTAGCATTATCCAGAGCAACTTACACAACGTTTTACATAGCATTTACATTATCCATTATACAGCTGGACATATACTGAAGCAATGCAGGTTAAGTACCTTGCTCAAGGGTGCAAGTGTCTCACCCAGGAATCAAACCTGTGACCTGTAGGCTACAAGACCAGTTCCTTACCCATTATAATACACTGCCACCCACATGTGAATTGTTTGATTACATTTAAAACATTTTGGAGTACAGAGCCAATAAATAAATAAATGAATGAATAAATAGAGCATGTCTGTCCCCCACACATAAAAATCGCTGTATCTTTGTAATGCAAAGTAATCTATGGCTTCTATTTACATTATTTCATCCCAGTCATATTTCTTAATACCAGTTCGGTCTTATACATTCCACAGTGAGGGGACTATTTGGCCTTGAATTGCCCAAAAATAATAACAAATCAGAGTAAACAATCTTACCATCTAGGTGCAATGCTAAACCTTTCAAACATGTTACAGGGTAAGTGAATACAATCCTATCTGTAGTTACTGGTATTATACTAGCATAAGGAGGACAGAATTATGAAAATGACAGAGATGGTATTACTGCTCATGCTGCATTTCTGAAAAAGTCAACTTCAAATTAATTGCAGAATGGAGAAAAAATAAGAAAGGGAATTGCCAAATGTAGGGGAGAGTCCCTATAAACGTAACAGTTTTAGGATTTTTCTCAGTCAGAAAATATTTAGCCTGCACTATAAAATATTACTTCAAACAGCTTTGACATGCCAGTAGTTATTGCCCACTTCAATTATGTTCATAACCTTATTGTGTCAGATACAATTTAAACCAAAGTACAAGCAGCCTGATGTTGCATTCATACAACCTAGTCGGTATATTTAACAGAGGGGCGGAATAATAACAGTAAATGAAAACACCCTATAATGTGCATATGGAGATTTTGTTCTGCGCATACAAATGTTTATCAAGGGAACACATTTCCAATGGAAAAATAACCAGCCACATCCTCAGATAATGAAGCATGGGGCTTTATTTATGAAGAAAGACTGCACAAACATTGACGCCCATGCACAAAACATCGTATCTTATCGTGAAGTGAGTTGTGGTAAGGAACACATTGTCCATTTTAAAATGGTCTCCCCTAAAGGACAAAACATGTAGATGGTTTTCAACACCATCTAGTGTCAATAATCTCCAAAACTGAAGCTCTCTCACAATGACCTCCCTGGGCACCAGCCCTCTCGTTTTTTTTTTTCTGTAGACCGCATTTTCAAAACATATGACAGCAAAAAGGCACGTTTTGAATCAGTGTAATCGGTGGCAGGCAGTTCCCCCTGTTAAACAGCTGATGTAAAAGCAAGTGCTGGAAGCAGCTGATGAACAAAAGAAAAATACAAATACAGTATGTCTGTGGCAGGCAGGTCAAAGGATGTCATGGACAAGCCATTTACCCAAAGTTGACAAACCCAGGGGAGTAATTAATAAGGCTTTAAAGCATTGTCCAAGCAGCGAACTGTACTATGCATGCCAACTTTACAGAACACAAAAATGGAACGAAGTTCATACGTACCAATAAAAATCCCACCTGAGATGGGGCAGTTGGTATTTTGTATTCTGTTGTATTCCAGATTCATGGACCTGGATATGAGCATCTCACCAAGTACTGCCATGCTGGCACAGCTCAGGGAGGCATTGTGCCACAAGGTTTTAGGGGCACAGCACACATTAATCACAGAACATGGCAAAACCTGAGGAGAAAGGACCAGCTGGTCTGAGAGTAGAGAAATCAGAGTACATGAAACATACAATAAGATTAAAGAACTACAAAAATGAATATCAAACAGTGGCTTGGCAAATGCACAGTGCAGTCAGAACAATGAAACATTCAGAGAAAATACAGACCAAAAGAAAACACGTTACAATCCCAATTCACTCCGAAAAGCGTCTTTCAACTCATGTACAAATTCCTTAAGGGCAATGAGGGAATTCTGGGGCAGAGGCAAGAAAATCTTTTTAAAAATTGTGAAGAATTTTTTAAAATTGTTTTTAAAAATTGCAAAGAAGGACAACAAAATGATTCCAGACAGCTCTGTTGATTCGGAAAAATGTATTTATACTGAGCATCACCAAGCAATGACAGAGCTCACTGTTTTGATCATGGTTAAATTAAGCCACAGTTTATAACTGACATTTTCATTTAATTTCTGTTTGTGTGTTCTGAACTTGAATTAGCCTTTTTTATTTACATAGCCCTGTTGCAAACCATTTCATTATTATAAATGGCATTTTATTTGGCATCTTCTGTGGAGATGATATATTTGATCTATTTATACAACTTCCAATTTACTTTAATGCTTTAAATTACAGAACGCTGTCTCATTTTCTAGGTACAAACTACACATTGCAACTAAGAAACACTAAGACCATCCGAATATGGTAAATATATTATATAAGAGTTTTTACAATTAAATAGTTGTCTTTGTTGATATTTAATTTATAAGCAGGTACAAATTGTATATGGTAATGAAAGCATTTCACAAAGCTATGAATACATATCTTGGCTTGTTCCTTTTTAAATGACAAACCGCATACTTGCATTTACTTCCTTTGTTTTTGTCTGAGAGAATAGTATTTAATTGTGTTATGCAGGAGGTATACCTCAGCAGAAGTGCAGAAAAAGGCAGAACTATGTTATTGTATCAGGTCACTTTTCAATCATCTTGGACCAAACAACAATACAAAGCAGGGGCAGACATTTTCATCCCTAAATTTCCTGACAAACATGAAGGCGACAGGAATGTGTTAAACATAATAGGGTCTTAATTCAAATGGTTCAAGCTGCTATTATGCATGGGACTTATACTGTTCTTCCACGTTCCAAAAAGTTCTAATAATTTCCTTTTTTCATTTAGCAAAATAAAAATAAATCTAACAGTAAGAAAGAAGTGTGTGCTCTATATCTTCAATACAAAACATTAATAATGTGATGTACACAGGCTTAAAATAAAAAAGGTTTGATTATCCAGTAATTGAAATAATGGAATTACATGGTTCTTTATCTGTAGGATTCAAGTGTTGAGTGAACTGGCAGTAGTTAGCTATAATTGTTCGGACAATTTGATGAGTGTCCTGTCTGGCTTCTCACATGGCTAGTTATTATAGGATACTGATTGTTTTTGTTTTTTTTTTCTTCTTGTTTTTTGGGAGGGGGACAAAAGGAAAACTTTACACTTGTTTACAGTAATGCAACTGCTCCAGCTGACTAGGCTAATGATGTTAATCACTTAAACTATAAATTGTCATTTCTAAAATGGGCATTACTAATTGGTGACTGGGGACCTCATGTCATATTTCAACACCCAAATAAAAAATTCTGTCCTCCAAGGAAATGTCACCTGTGGTCCGGTTCAATGGGCAGTGTCCACCTTCCTGCAGGTGCAGTGGATAGCTTGCGTTCCACCTCTAGGTAGCTAAGAAATACATTCTTTTTCATTTTGAACTGCGGGTCGTAGTTTAAATTCCAGCTAGCATCTGTTTTAACATTTCAGCATTGTTCTCAGGGATTCATCAGAAAAAGATAATAGGGAGCCTGTGTTTTATCCCTGGTGACTTTAATTGTTCCCAGCTTGGCAGGGCTACCTGGATACTGGGATGCAGTCTCTTTTCTCCTCAGCATGTCTGAATTCCTGGCGATGGGATCGCCCATGATGATGGCTTTTAACTACACAGCAGTGCTTGTGGGGTGCCATTTTTACATG
Organism: Anguilla anguilla; assembly: GCF_013347855.1. Taxonomy (NCBI): domain Eukaryota; kingdom Metazoa; phylum Chordata; class Actinopteri; order Anguilliformes; family Anguillidae; genus Anguilla; species Anguilla anguilla. The sequence continues at coordinate 30,333,179 of NC_049211.1, forward strand.
GTGCTTCATTTTGCAGACACACTTGTCCAGAGTGACATATAAAAAGCGCATCCTTACAGCCACCCAGAGCATTTATCCAGTCCGTGTGAATCATAAACTAGATTATGTGAATTGTGAATTAAATCACTGCCATTTTTACTTTGTTTATTAATACATACAAAAATAAATCTCCCCTTCACACTGTACCGTAAACACGACTTCATTTAGCAGGGTTGCTCCCTACTGCCATTGAATACACCGTTACTTTTGCAGGGAACAAACTTAAACATTACGTATTCCTGCAAATTTAAAGCACAATAACTTTTTATTTGCTGAATCTGGCAAGCTTAAATAATTGTCATAAGTTACTGAATGTACAAGACTCCTATGAAATTTCCCAGTCCAGAAATCCCAGCCCTGGAGAGCATCATTGCTTGTGGCAATGGTGTTAAATATTTTAACAAACGTTTATCTACATTGTGCCGAGTAGCGGCACAAAGCTAGATTAAGATTAGTCCCCGATGAGCCATTGACTCTGAAAAATAGGTACCTATTGTGTGGCTGGTACCTGGGAACAAGTTCCCATCACCTATTCTTTAGAAAATAATGTCAAACATTGTGCTATTTGGGATGCAATAGCCAGACAAGCGACCATTTTCAGTAGTCTCCTGTGAAATTGATTTCTAAGTCCATGCAGTTATGAGTGTATGAAAATGTCACTAAAAGTGCACCGCACATCGAAGGATTGAGGACACTCGTAATGGATTTTGCCATTTACTGCATATTTCCAGGCCACATACAATTGGCAATCATTTAGGCCTCTATTTGCTGCACAGGCACATCAACTCCATCTTTCAAAGAGCCAAACTTAGGGTCACAGGTCATCCAGGAATTTCGAGCAACAGTCAGCAGTAGGTAGGTGTAGTTAAAGAGGTTTCTTTAACTAGCAATGCTCTTACCCCAGCCATTTGTAAACAACAATGAGCTATCGCATAGAAGTAAGCAGTTGTTGAGTGCATGGTGCAACTGGAAGCATAAGGTTCAGTCAGATTCTCATGAAGGCATAAAGGTCCTAGGTTTCAAATTCCACTGTTCAATGGACAGAAATGTTTTGTAAAGGGTTAATGCTTAGGCATTAACTAATGCTGGCCTTATATTAAACAATATTTCAAGCAATTTCACAGTCTGGAAAACATCATTGACATAGTAGTGGGTTTCCAACAGGAAGAGGAGGGCTAAGAAAAAAAAAGTCTCCAAAATAATTCTGTTGGAATCTCAGATTGTTGTTAAATGTGAGAGTTTCTCAGACTTTAGTAGTCTAGAAATTGTTAAGTGTATGGGAGGTATTAGCTTGTTGCAAAAGTGGCAAAAGCGTAATTTACATATTACATATAGAAAGGATTTCACTGGAGGTTTTTGAAGTTTTTGTTAGGTAACACTGGTTAACCCCACCCACTAAAAACCTGGTATTTAGCCAAGGGGGAAAGCAAGCCAATTTCAGTTTTTGTACATTTTTTTTTCATTGCAAGAATTATTTTTAAATATTTATCTGCCATTTGTGAATGCATAAAAATATTATAACAACACATTAGCAAAGAATTCACAGACCCCTAAGCACAAGCAGCAACAACTACAAAATTGCATCTCAGTCATATAGTAATTGTAACCCTTTAGACAGCAGAAAATCCTGCATATTACTGACAGTTTTAAAAGAAACTTTTAAGTGGTCCTTGTGTTCCTCATTAGTATATAGGGTGTTCAAAAAAGGGTGATACATTTTCTTTGTCCAGTTTTGATATAATACATTAACAATGACCTCAGCTAGTTTAAAGGGATTGGGATTTTAAATGAATGAGGTTTATTCAGGTAGGCTATGCATCTACCATTAAATGTATTATATATTAATACATTTCTAACAGATGAACATTCATTTGACAATTGTATAATTCATGCATGCACATGCAACCTCAGAACTAAGGGTTCTAACGCAACGCTGCAGTAGATTCTCTAAACGCCTGCCTCGCCTTCTGAGCCCATTTCGATATGACGTTTTTTTCCCCGGTCTCGTTTGGAGAGCCTCCCGCACACGAAAAAGGGTGTACGCGCTCTGCACCTCGATCTACACGGTCGCTAATGAACACGTGAGTTTTGGCGAACTGTCTTGGGTCGCTTAATAGCCCTCATCATGGAGATGGATTTGTGTGGCTGACTTCGCCTCAGCTCGTTTTCCCACCTCGGGAAATTATCGTCTCAGCAACCCGACTGTGAAAACGAGGCTCCATCTGAAAGAGTCCCTAGATTTAGGCTACGTGATGCTGAGAATTCATGAATGAATAAATCAGCGAATGAATGAGATTAAGTGCTGTGCGAGACAAGTATTTATCTGTTTACACATTTATGGTGTTATATTCATTTTATAGCTATGTTTTGCATTGCGGGATAAAGACGAGTCTTTGGTCGGCTGAATGTGCGATTAGCATTTGGTCGTGTGAATTATGATTAAATACCATAGCCTACGCATTAAATATATGTTCACCCCCACCTGAATGATAATGCGTATGTTTTTCTGTGTTGACAATAAGATGGCTTTATTAGGCTACTGGCGGCTTGGATAAACAGCCATGAGAAGGAACGCGTTGCAATAAGAGTTGATTAAAAATGTAAGTTCATGTCCCGCGTGGCCTTTAATGTTGTAGCCTATACCCCGAGCAAGGGTAAGTAATACTTTATTATGCAGCTGCATAGAGCCACATCTTTTCTGCGAAATCAGTTTTTTATTTCTGTATAGAGCCCCATTTACAAAAAGCTTATTGCACAGGGTTTAACATTTACCAGACCACAAATATAATTTATGAATTTTGCTGTCTGGGCTAAACACACACACAAAGGTAAATAAAATTACATTACTACTGCTACTCCTACTACTACTATAATAATAATAATAATAATAATAATAATAATAATAATAATAATAATAATAATCTTCTTATCATTATTTTTATTAAAGGCTATAAGAGGCATTTGGAAAATAGAGAGGATTGGTATCACTGCCCATCTTAGATGTATCCAGGGCTACGGTTAGTAATTTACAGTGAACAAAGTACCCTGGCTGTAAATCAATATCTTAGACTGCCGCTCTGAGCGGCACAATGACCCTTCTCTGGCTCCACAGCATCGTTTCGGTCCTTCATTACGTCGCCTCCAGATTCTGGAAGTTTCCGAGGAGGGGTGACAGTCGGTCACGGTTGTCCTGGAAAGCCAATCTGTCACAGGGGCAACAGCGACACCGCCAGGGATTTCCTCGGTAAACAAATCTGTCAGACCGTCTGCCAAACGTGCCCTCTGGAACCTCTCCGGCGCATCCATATTCCGCGGAAATTAATATCAATTTTCAGTTTGAAGACTGATATTACTGTGTTACTAGATATTTTACAGCTGTCTACATGAGGTTGTCCCCTGGCAACACATTTCACCGGGAGCCCCTGTCTGTCTGAAAGAGTGGTCATCCCTGTGCTTAAAGAGGGTGGATGTAGCACAGACAACCGGAAGCTCAGTGGACATTCGTCCTGCATTTTAAATGAGATCTTTTCTCTATCCTGGGACGTGCACACATCAGTTATTCTGATAAGCACTAAGAGAAAAGTTCAGATATGAACTCTCTTTTAAAGTCTCTTCAATCTGCAATTTCTTATTCAGCCAAGGTCAAGGGGCAATGCATGGGAGCCCTGCTAACCTGTACACATTCTGCATACTATGCACGTAGGCCCTATACTGAGCTCATATTGTATGGGTACGATATTATCACTTCTGACTACCCCACTCGACTTTTACTGTTTAACCGAGCAATATTAGACCAATACATGAGTGAATCTGGCAGAAGATTGAGAAAAAAACTTGAAAATATTTGTGTTTATTGTGTATGAGAAGGTAGGCTACTGTTTTCGTTTAATTGTCTGGTTCCCATGGAAACTCACTGATTTTTGAACGCATTTACACTGCATTCAGTTGTAGGATGAGAGATCTACTTCCATTTTTACCAAAGGAAAGTGTGATTGACTGCTTTTTTGCATCAGTGATGATAGAGTATAAAATATATGTATTGTATGAAAGGACATTGGATGTTGTCTTCTTCGTATGTAATGTAATGGCTTGTGCTGCTTACAGCCCGATACTCTGATCAGGTGACCAGTCAGCCCATAACTGAGGTTCATATGGTTGGGGTTTTAGTAGTGTATGTTAATAATACATGAGTGTACTGAAATGTCATCTTTGTGTTAAATAATGCACTCATAAACATCTGAACATGTCTGAGAGCGTACTTTGGCAGCAGGGGGCGATATTGAGGGGTATAAATTGTTTCTGAAGGGAGGATATTTATGCATGTGGAATTGGTTGGTAGGTGCGGAGGGCAGAAAATGGGGAACAGTATGGGAGCACTGAATTTTTATTTTAGAGGAGAGGCACTCAATTTGTTACTCACCAGTTGTTTGAAAAGTAAACAAAGGAGTCATTAATCATGCGAATGAGATGTTTGGTGATTGTGTGTGGGGCGTGCAGTGTGGCTTATTTTGGGTTTGAGAAAATAAGTTAATTTGCTTTTGAGAAAGGTGCTATTAAAATAAAAGTTGTTATTATGATGATGATGATGATTATTATTATTATTATTATTATTATTATTATTATTATTATTATTATTATTATATAAGTATATGTAGATCCACTTTTCAGCAGTTATCATATAATGAGTATTTTTTTTAATCACAATTGCATATATGCCATTGTAACATGATGACAAAGTGCAAATGGACACTGAATAATAATATAAGATTAACATAATGTTGTCATAATTACACATAATTGTCATTTTGTATGGATGAGTGGTTACAGATAAATGGCAGCATTCTACAGTGGTACAGATATGCTACCACAGAACAATGGAAATACACTTGATTTGTCAGCATTATTAAATGTGTGCAGGAGAGTCTTGAACTGTTTTAAGCTGTGATTCTGACTAGGAATAGGAAGCACTGATTGGACTGCACAATAGAAGGAGTGCGAACTAAAAGGAGTGTGCACTGAGAGAAGTATGTACTGAGAGGAGTATCCACTGAGAGGAGTGTGCACTGAAAGAAGTATGTACTGAGAGGAGTATTCACTGAGAGGAGTGTGCACTGAAAGAAGTATGTACTGAGAGGAGTATTCACTGAGGGGAGTGTGCACTGAGGGGAGTCATGTGGTTTTAATGAGAGTGTAATCAGCAATTGTAAAGCATTGCCTCCCTGGACTCAATCCTGACCTCCAGTGGTTCTTGACACAGACATGAAAAGCTATGTCCAATTCCCTAGGTATGAAGCAAACATACACAATGAGGTTTTTTCTATTTTTCTAAACATCTCATGGATCTGTAATAGTGGAAAAGCATTTGATTATTCACCGATGCATACAAGCCATTTCAACTTTGAGGAGGTCTCTATTAGGGACTTGGCAGAGTGAAGGGTGGAAAAATCAGAATTAGCACCTCCTGCACATTGTGTTTAGTTTGAGACCATATACTTGTGACACTCACAGGGGGAGGGGCCAAAAATGGCTGCTGGGGCTACATCGGTTGCCACCATGACCAATAGCGACCTCTACAGAGCAGTGAGGAACAGTGGGAACCAGCAGATGGTTCTTTATTACCGTACCTGTATAGGCTAAAAGGGGAGGCCAGTTTGGCCCAGTCAGTAGAGTGCCTGAGCTGAGACATGGCTCACTGCTAGCACAAGTTGTGCCCTGTGATTGCAACTACAAGCCTCATACTTTGGCAATAGTAGCAATGTTTTGTGTACACTTTTTTTACATGGAGCACAAAGTGGTTTACGCATTAACAATCACAATATGAAGTGCTTCATTCAATAACATTTATTCACTGATATTAAGAATGGTGCAGGTAAAATAGCTACGTAAGTTTGAAAGCAAGGTTAAAATGTGGGTTTTGAAGTTCAGACTGTGGCCATTGGCCAGTAGTCCCACAGGGTAGCATGCAGTTGGCTATTGGAATGCCCAGGGATGGAAGGTTCCCATTCAGCCAGAATGAGGGCGCCTCATCGCATGCCAGCAGCCTCCACTAGTTGATTGGGTACCCACAAGGTAGTCTATTGAGTTGTATGTGAGGTGTCCTCCTCCAACTCATATCTATATGAGCCCAACTTGCAAACTGTGGTGTGAAAAGAACCAATGGTGAACACTGCATGCTTCAGAGGAGAGTATGCACTTGTCTGTGCTCTCATATTGACAATGGAGATTTCAGTGGCTGTTGCAGCACGAGCATGGCTGGGCATTCCAAATTAGGGAGAAAAACATAAAAAGGGTTTTTTTCAGAAATATTTAATAGAACACACAGTCCTCTGGTAATTTAATCTGACAAATTAATCCAAAAAATTGGATCCCAAGCCACAACTGCCTTGTCCAGATCTTGTCTAATTTGTGGCTGGAACAGGGAGAGCTCTTTTTTTAGAGGACAGCAGACAGTCTGCACTTGTATGCATTTTATATTATGTATTTTGTGTTATGTATATTTTAAAAAATTTCCAGCGGGGGAAGAGGGGAAGCTAAATGGAAGAAGTGTGATCACGGCACAAAATGTGCCATGGCATGGGATCAAACCACTGGCTGCACAGGGGGGATTCACACAGAGGTCGAGAGAGGGCTGCCCTACTGACTGTACCACATGCTCTCCCCAGGGTGTAGAGCTTTGGTTGAGGATCTAAGGGATCAGGAATTCTGGGGCTCGACCAAGCCTTGACTGGCCTTGTTGGTGTCATTGGATCCCCGATTCCTGCTAGCTCTCTTTTGGGGCGCAATGGTGATAAGAAAATCTGTTTTAGAACCCTGAACTGCTATGTCAAACCTCCAGTTGTGGAGTGCACATACTTGCCACATTTACAAAGTATTGCACTGTATTTAATTTCCATAAGGGATCACTCTTCTCTACTCTTCTCTTGTGCCTTTTTCCCATACTTTTATCATATTGCCTCACTTTTTAAAAATGTGTCTAAAATGTGTTCAAAAAGCATAGAATAAAGTTACTATCATTGATGTTAACCCTTTCAGGCATAAGATCACAAATATGTGAATAGAATGTTCTTAACTGAACATTCTAATGCTGGTGTAATAATCACTACTGGAGAATTAGAACACTGACTTAGAATTCCAACAAACCTAATCTAAAGTTTAAATAGGAGGAGCATCTCTCTCTGCCCTTCCACCCCTTGAGATTGACACATGCTCAATGAGCATTTCGACCCACTGAAGATTGATCACTTACGTGCCACTTTAAACTCTTCTACTCCAACTGTCCTTGAATTTGTTTCTAGCCCTCCTGAGAGCTCTCACCTTCTTTCCCTGGCAGCTCTCGCCATCATTTGCTGCAAATCCCCGGAGCAGAAGGAAGGAATCTCTACATTTCATTAGCTCTGCTAGCGACACAGCCCTGGATTTATCTAAGTGCTGACAGCAGCTTGTGAATGACAGCCGGGCTAGCATAGCTTTAGCCCGATAGCACCAACATCAGCTGACATATTGGGGTGTTCTGCTTAATCTTCTCAGTGCATTAAAATGAAATGACATTATTTCATACTTTGAGTATTCATGAATAGGGGTTGTGTCCAGCATCGATGTATTTGATCCTTTAAGATTAATTTCATTCAGTCATGCTTTTCTCTTTTCTTGTAGTATACCTGAAGAATATTACAGGTACCTGGACATAAAAAAACAATGCTGTATATCGATTAACCTTACTGTGGTGGAGTTTGCACATTCTCATTTTACATTCCTATGGTGATTGAATTTTTGGCACCGCTAGCATCATGAGATCTACCGTACACCATTCCTACAGTCTATAAAATTCCATTTAATATTTATGGACACCTTTATGTAAGTGTACATAAATATTAAAATATCTTATGCGAGCTGCCAAGCCTTGCTTGACAGGTGTTGTCCGTGGTTACTTGGTTACATTGTTCATTCTAAACAGTCAAGCATGTATGTCGACACATGCTTATGTCAAATGTTCCTGATGCATTGGATTGGCTATTCAAAAGCCATTGAGAGATTCAATCAGCTCTTTCAAAACATTTTTTACATTTTATTTGAAAGCTACATTTTCAATAGAAAAAAAAGTGTTGGTCGAATTCTAAGCAAATACATCTAGATTGTATTTTTCTTTTATAAAATGTTATGTAGATTAACTCCTGTTAGGAGTTTTCCTGTCATTAGACATCTAAATCTTTATGTTTGTGGTTATGCTTTCCATAAAACTAAAAGAGACCTGCGCCATGGCCTTTTTTAAGGGAATTTACAGAGTTATTATACAGAGACAAGAGTCTCAGCACTTCAACACAAGAGAGATGTATTGGATATCAGCATAATGAAAGATTCTATTAATTATTTACATTAGATTTCATTGTTATTAATAATAAATTATTAGAGAATTTAAAATAGCCTGGCGAGAACTTGAATTTGTATCATGCGCTCTAGCTGTGGTTAAATGGATAAATACACAGTATTCATGCCATTGAACGTAGGAAAGGAATTGGTAATTTTTTCTTTAACACATTTTTTAATTTAACAAATTTGTTTGAATTACGTTGCATTCACTACTATTTTAAAAATGTATGTGCGTGTTCTCTCATGTAGTTTATGTTCAGGCCTTTTATTTACACCAAGTAAGTCAAGGGACTGGAACAACAGACCAGTCCTACTTTTACCAACATTTGTTATATAAAATAGGGTTCAGATGTCTTTGTGATATCAAGCTCTTCAATCTAATCAATGAAGTGTACTAGACCAAGAGGTTTTGAATGATTCTGAATGATAAAGTGACCAAATCTCCTGATCCTATGAAAGTCTCACTCAGTAACCACACAGAAAATATTTATTCTGAAAAGAAAAGTAATCCAATAATCCTTTTTTTGTGTTTTCATTATTCTGTAGTCATTACATGTACTTCAGTCATACCCCAGGATGTATACAACACCTGGGAAAAATGTTTGGAGTCGATTGAACAAAGCAGTAAAGTTTTTGTTAATTACATGTTATATCCACAAGACAGCAAATCAAAACAGTGAAAGACATAACTACCATGGGTACATTTTTTTTGAATGTCATTACACACTCAAGTTGAAAAAAAAGAACATTAACATTAACAATTGAGATGGCTTTTAATATCTATATACAGCACATTTTTGTAATCAGGGGTTGACAAGTGGTACACAAGAACACATACAAGGCAAAACAAATTAGAAGCATGCCTGAAAATAGTTACATTCCTAAAAACGGCTACAATAAAATTGGTGCCCATTCTAATTGCCATGCATGGCTACTTGTACTATTTATGTCAACGCCTAGTTTATAATGCTTTTGTTTAAATAGAATTAAGGCACACGATTAGTGTGACTAAATGTGACTAAAAATATTTTTGTATCCTGATGGATAATTTACAATAAAGTGCAATTAAAAGTGAAAAGTATACTTTCTTGTACCTTTTGGAGAGGGTCCTAAGAGCAGCATAGTTTTAACGTTATTCTCCCAAAATGCTTGATCCCCCAAAATGCTAGCATGGAAAAAAAGAGGTAAAACTCACTTAACTGTTTAAGCATTTTAAGCCAATGACAGGCCTGCAAGTTATTTGCCAAAAACACCAGACAGTCCACTTGTGAAGAGACCAGTGCCAATCTCTTTTTATTCACTTAATTCATAATACACTTTATTCACTATACTCCCAATAGAGGAAAAGACGTGTTCCAGTTGCACCAGGGATGAAATAAAAGCCCTAGAAAACATCTTTAGCTTGAATGTAAGTGGAAGCATTTTGGATTACAGAAACATATACATCGATAAAAGAGCCATAAAGACACAAGTACTGGATATACCAAAAGTGAATGGAATGTAAGTACATTACATAAGGACATTTAAAAGTTTTTTTTTGAATGATTTATTCCGTGATCTGAGGTGCTGTTCTGAAAGCTGAAAGTGTGTCTGAGTTTTTCATGCAAAAATAAACAAGACCAAGTAACCACAGAAAGTACAAGAAATAAGTTTCATGGTGTGGGTTTGTGTGTAATGAATGACTGCGGGATGGGGAGCCTCCTTTCATTTTACTGCCATTTATTGCCCTGAGTGCATGATGGGGGATTGAGTTGCGTTGTTGGCCAGAAAGGAGTCTGCTGCAGGGGCTGAGCTGAAATTTGTTGGGTGTTTTTTTAAATAAATTGCGGATCTTTGCTTTATCCCCATTCTGCGGGCACAGGCGTCCATACCACTCGAGGGCAGGGGGAAAGGGTTAGGGGTTTTACAGATGGTCATGCGTGTCTGCTGTGCACCATCCTCTTCAGGAAGTGGGGCAGGATCCTGAAATGAAGCGGCTTCGTATCTAAAGCTGTGTGTAGCATCAGGGCTTTCGCTGCCTCAGTGGACGTGTAATGAAACGGTGAGGTGAAGTGTCACTGCTCAGCTTAATTAAAAAAGGGTTGCTGGCAGGATGACCTCCATCAGGGCTGTCCCTACACTCTGTGCATGACTGAATTATCTCCCCCTCCCCCTTGGTTACCTGGGTGCTACAACGAACGGACAGGGGGATGTCGCCGTGGTTGGGGAGGGGGGTGACTGCTGTTCCACCGCATTTGATTCTGGGCCCCAATTCCCAGGCTATGGTTGCCATGGTAATAGCAGCAGATTGAACAGTGGAACCGGGGGGTATGTGGAGGCGACACAGTTGAGTTCTTCGATTAAAGCCGACCCAGAGCAAGGTGCAACAACCTGGTTGTCTGTGATTTGACCATCTTTGTTGGTCCTGTTCACTTAGTGGTCTTGGTCTGGCAGCGAGAAATTTGCTGTCACTAGTCTCTCAAAACAAATATTGTAATTGCAACATGCGGTGGGTGGGTTGAACTAAGCCTAACAGGCAACCATTGCAATATTATTTGTGGCATAGCATATTTTGAAAATGCGATCTGCTGCTTCTGAGAAAATGCACAAACATGAAGTAGCTCCTGCTCTTGTTTAAAAATTCTTCTTGTTAACCCTGAGCAAATTGCCACAAACATGAAGTATCTCCTTCCATGAGAACTGGACTTTAATCTAAACAGTGGGTGTAGGGAGATAGGGCACAAATCATGCAGTGATGCAGTTTAATATGAAATAAAGCCATGACTAGGCCGTCAGGGGAATATATTATAGCCTACTGAGGAATGAGATATTTCATAACAACATTAGAAGAAACATAAAATCCAGCATAACTAATTGCTCCTATTCTTTTTTCAGATATGCTGGGAGAAATATTGTGTTTCTAGGCAACCAAAGTCAGTGGTTGATTTTGCTGCTGTCTTTTTTTTCAGATGAGCATTTTAGCTTTTTGTGCATGTAAGATTTAGAGTCCTGTTTTCACAGACAAGGCAATACGGCAGCCCTAACAGGAGGCGCTGGCGAATTAGGGTGTGTCCAAACCAATTTTGGTAATTTTGTGACTCCAGGCTTTAGTGCAGCTGCGGTTGTAAAAGATGCTGGTAACATAAGAATAAATTAACTGTGGGTGCTGTGGGGGTTTGGTGTCATTAATGCCAATCAGATCGCCCTCTTTCTTTCCCTCTAAAAACAGTGCGGTTAATGCCACAGCCGCCTGATGATTGCGTCATGGCTGAAGAGCAAGTGCGTTATGAGAGGCTCCATTATAAGCCTCTCTGCAAATCATTACTGTGATATCAAAACAGAGACAGAGTAACTGAGCAGCTCCGCAGGGTGAATATCACTCGGCTGGGCAGCAGGAGGAGGCAGCGGGCAGAGACTCCCTCCATTTGGCATCTCTGTTGTGCTGCTGCCGCTGCGGTTCCAGCTTGGCAGGCATCACACCTGTGAACCAGAGGACAGGAAAGAAGACACCACGTTTAATTTTAATTCACTATAGTTTATTTTTATTTTTTAGGTTTCCTTGCTGTCAAATTTTATTTCATTTGTTTACTATTTTAAAAAAAGCAAAAAAATAAAAATAAAATCACCACATCAACTAAGTTTCATAAATTTCAGACATGCACATAACTTATGCTGATAAGATGAACGTAAACACACTAGAGAAGGAAGTCCACAGCCAACCAGTCCCTGCTCTCTTGTGCATTTTTTGCATCCATTTGTACTGCTGGATATGTACTGAAGCCATTCAGGTTAGGTTCCTTGCTCAAGAGTACAATGGCAGTGTCATAGCTGGGAATTGAACCTAGGATACAAGCCCACTTCCCTAACCATTATACAACACTGCCACCATTATGTTGTGTACATGTTTGCTCAATCATTGACCTAGCCCTGCCAAATGTACACATAAAAGCAAGTTGGCGGTGTATCCTGGTCTCAATGTATGGAGTAAGTAGCCACGATTTTATTGGATAGCCATTGTCTCCTAACTGCCACCTCATCCGGGGGAGCAGCCCCTTGAAATACAACAGGTATGCCTCCGGTTAAACCCAAAACCGTGGCAACCTACTTTCTTCTGTCTTTTTTTTTTTTTTGGCAGCGCTGAATAGACTAAAGCGACTTTGAAATCATGGACATCTTTCAGTCTGAGTTTATGCTCCTTTACCGAGCCATTGTTGTTTTCTGTGTTTGGTGTGGTGATCATTGTAACTTTTTTTTCTGATCACCACAGAACCACAGAATCTGAATCTGCGCACTCCACTGGCGTGACAGGTCACTAAACAAACAATCTGAAGCAGCAATAAGTATACGCAGGTTTGTATGCGCCGCTGTGTTCAGCTGTGGTTCAACTTCGGCCGAGTTCACCTACTAATCAAGCCTAGGCCACTTTCAGCTTGACTGTCACTGACAAATCACTGCTTCGCATCCCACAAGCAGTTGCTGGTGGGCATCGTCTATTTTCTTTTTGACACAGACAGTGTTTGTTAAATGTTTGCCAGGTTTAATGTTATTATTCTGCAGTTTGAATAAAATCTAAAAATTATGAAAGTATAAGATTGGATTTTGTGTTTTGGTTGGGCTCTTGAATGTAGCCTAGCTATACTAGCTCTATTTTTGTGATATGCTGTGATTTGTGAGACTGGGGAAAGGGGTCTGAATTAATTAATTTGATATCAAATAGGTTGCATTCTGCTTTTTCAAATTTTGAAGGGACATAGCTTTATGAATAAAAGTAGCAGTATTGGTTTTTATTATTCTCTGCTGTGGATCATTTCAGGAAACTCATGGCGATTGTAGTAGTTCATATTGATCAGAACAGGCTAGCCTGTCATCTTGTTTTTTCTTCTGTCAAAAGTGACATTAATAACTAGTTCGTCGCTTGTACCTCTGCAACAAACAGTAGGCTACAGGAGCACAAACTTATTCACAAATACCGCATATTCTGTAAATATTACTATATGTGTCAACATTATCACATTATTAACAAGTTCAATTACAGAATTAATGAATTGTGAAATATAATTTGAAAATGAGAACAATTTATGAAATATGATTGGTTATTGCAACATGATGTTGTGCTGTCTGAGGCTAAAGATGAATCTGGCCATCACCCTCTGCCGCTTCACCAATTGGCCCTGCGTTGCCAGCAATCCCAGCCTGCCTTGTGGAGGTGACCTGCTGCCTCTCAATGAAAATGAATGGAGACGGTGTTGCCGCCTGGCTGTACCGCTTTCTGTGTGTGTCCACAGTTAGGGGGCAACATCCGAGAGGGCAAATTGGACGGGCCAATGGGATACACACATAGTGTGCACTCAGAGTTCATGGGAGTTGTAGTATGATGCAGAATCAGCTGGAATGGAGTTAATTATTTCAGATGCCTTTTGTAAACTGCAATGTTTTTTCATAGAAAATGCAACCAAAAGGTCACCTGCCAAAGTGGCTAGTAAGAGTGATGCAGTTGCACGTCACTACCAAATTCTACCCGCATTTGTGGCAGGTGTTAATGTCAAGGTCTGTCACCAGGGTTTGACATTAACACCTGCCACAAGTGTGGGTCGACTCACTTATGTGTACAATGTATTCGTCACACTGTCCTGTAGCCTATGATTTCTATCATATCCAATCAGCTGCAACTCATCCTTGACCACATAAAGTCGACCTTGCCTGCCATGGATATATGCTATTGCACATTTCTTTTGCTGGACTGACCAGTGGTCTGAAGTGGAACACTAAATTAAATCGCTATATTCCAGCTGGATTAGAGGTTTAGGTTTTAGAGATTTATTTGATCCGGGACCTGTTATCCTACTATCAACATTCTGTCATCTTTATTTTCAGAAGTAACATAATTGCTAGACAAATGATATAATTTTTGTGCCAGTGGTGAAACAAACACCAATTTAACAAGCTTGCAATATAATGCATAGTTCTCGTTGTGAATAAGACTTTGTCGCAAACTATATATTTTGTCTGGAATGACAGCTTTGGGCTATGTAGGTACTCGTTGCAAACCTTATTATATAGTGATGCGTATATTTTTGATGATGCAGTTGGTGCCAAAATGAAAATCAAAGGAAACATCCATATTTGTCAAGAGAAATGATTAACTTTGAGCTCTCCAAATAAAGCTGATGGATTTTGTCTGAGGAGCAAACAGCGTTCTCTCACTCACAAAGCAAGTGGTGTTAGCCAGGACCTCAGCTGCTGTCCATTATGACTTACCTTGGGAATGCTCCCAGGAAACAAAGGAGCCGTCTAATTGGGTGGCAGCAGGTGGGTGTAGCTTTAAATTAATGACAATAGATACAGTACAAGCCAAAAGTATTAGGCCTCCTGTGGTTTAAAAAAAAACAAAAAAAAAACAAAAAAAAAACAAAACCCTTAGGTAGAAAAGAATTCAGAAAATATATGCACATTTATTGAATAGCACATGAAAGTAGAAACATTTATTTTTCAATTTCTACCAACAATAACATGAAAAGATTAGTTTTAATTAAAATATGACTATAGACTGTATATACACACTATACACATCACTATACCATTACTGTCCATCAGCTGGACCCTTTGAAAGATGTGCTGAACACTGCACCTGGACATCTTAAGCTTCTTTGCAGTTTCTCACTGCGGATGACCTTCTTGCCACAATGTTTACTTGGCCCTGCACATCTAAACTGAACTCCAAACTTCTTCGCCATATTCTTTTGCAACTTTAGTGCCTATTTTACTTGCACTACAGGCTAAAGGTGTTTGGCTACCTGGGGTTTAAAAAAAACTTTAGGTAGGTAAAGTTTCACTCAATTTAATTACCTCTCCACCTCCCTCCCACCCCTCCATCTCCAACTTTGCAAAATGATTTGATAGACTTCCAATAATTAATTTAATTGTAATTAAAGCCATAGGAGATTATTTCAAGGAAAACCATGTCTATGATTACTTTTACGGGGAAAAAACTCATCTTTTTGTGTTATTGTAGGTAGAAATTAAAAAAAGTTTGCACTTGTTATTCAATAAATGTGCATATATTAACCAAGTTCATCTCTACCTAAAGTAAATAAAAAAAACTACAGGTAGCCAAATACCTTTGGCCTGAGCTGTACATGACTGGTTCTATAATGCTGCTGAATTTGTGGAGGATTGGGTAAGCATCAGTGACACAACCCTGGCAGACTTACGATATAGGGCTCTAATTAAGCTAGCATCAGCTTTGCTTCATTTGAGGGACCATCGGGTATTCAAGAGGCTCAGTGATGAGCTGCATCTCTCTGGTAGGGTCAATTACTCTCAGGAGTAATGAAGGATGATTTCATGTTTCTCGTTCTTGAAAAAAAAAATGAAGAAAAAAATAACAATATTTTGCATAACAATCCCCTGCTTTACAGCTGAGAGACTGAAGGAGTTTGTTGCTGTGACAACCACAGGAACCAGGTCATAAATGTTCTCAATGAGAGGCCATAACATAACGACAGGACCTCATGGTGAATAGAGCACTCCACCAGCAAACTGATAGAAACATGCGCATAATCAATACAAAGTTTACCAAGCAAGGCTGCTTTAGGCTGTATTCTGTCTCTCTCAAATACATCCTTATTGCATAACTATGGGTTAGTTTTGACATTTTTTTGAGTATAATTTGCTGGAATGCAAATTATACTCAATTGGTCATAAGTTGAAAAATGATTTACAAACTTTTAAAATTATGATGTTAACATATTATGTCATTTTTCCTCAGGCTTCAGTGCAGATTTTTACAACAGTTCTGACAGCACCCTTTCATTTCAAATTCTCAAGAGTCCAGAATAGGCTAATTTCAACCAGGCATTCGAGAGACAGCTTACCAGTAGCTGTGAAACTGTAGACCATGATGGTCACTCTGAGGGAAAACAAACCATTTTTAACCTTGACCTACAGTATGACTACCATAAACGATATATAAAAACAATATCTTAGCCTCATTGTAATCACAAAGACTTGCTCTACAGCATGGGCCATCTTTCAAGATTTTGGGACCCCCAGTTGAAAACCCAGGCTCTACCCTTTCCTGACTTATCCTGCTCTGAGGACACCATTGGGACTGAACTAAGGAACAGAGAGCTGACACTAACATCTTGATGGGCCGACAAATGGATCTAAGAAATCTTCACTACTTCTAATGTGTTGAAGAGTCCAGACGCGAGCTTCCAATTTGCAAAACTGCTCTGCCAATCAGAGATTCAAAATGCATTCCTTACAGGTAAAAAGACCACAAATGGCACTCAGTACACTCAACAGGGAGACATGGGATTACAAGGAGAAAGAATCATGATTACTTCCATAACTAACAGGAAGGATGTTCCAAAAAAAATTATTTTGAGATCTCAATGTCACTAAATTTGGCGAAGTCCAAAGTATCCATGATATATGAATAGTCAAAAGACATAGTACTTTTAAATTTAATACACTATAGAACAATGGTAACCAGCCTGGTTCCTCAAGATATACCATCCTGTAAGTTTTCACTCAAGGAAAGCACACCTCATTCAACTGCTAGAGACCCTGTTGAGCTGCTAGTAGAGTCAGGTGCGCGAAACGAAAACCCACAGGATGGTAGATCTCCAGGAGCCAGGCTGTTTACCACAGTTATATTAGATCATGAGAAGTGTTCCTTGCAAAAATTATTGAGCAAACAGAGAAGCATGTCTCCAATTTGAGTTCAGACAGGAAATTATATAATTAGCCTTATGTCTGTAACTGGACCGTGGCATATTGAAAAAAAAAACCCACATCATATCAACAGTGACGTTTGTCTTATCTGACTACACTATGTGAGATACAGCTATTTTTTTCTTACAGATTTCACATATCTGTGTTCACATCAGGTTTTTGATATTAAACGCTGATGGCTTTACAGAAAAGCTGAGTGCATCACATTTACTGGCAGTCTGTGGAGAGTCACAGTCTGAGACGCTGTGAAGAGCTTCACCGGTCCATCAGCGGGCAGGCATGAGCTTTATATGCCAATGAAAGAGCGGATTTGATGGCTGTGCTGATTGCCTGCCAGATCTTTTTAACTTGGAAACGACCGCTTTCACGCTCGATTATTATCTCATCATTTCTCTCGTCGTCTAGCTGGAGCACACGAGCCCGTCTCCCCCTCAAAAGAAGTTTCGGCATTAAGAAAACACACATCACGGGCCCCTAGAGGTCTGAGTGTCAGGTGGTGTAATTGAAAGTTTTATGCTGAAAAGCCTGGTTGAATATTGATGACTGGTTTCGCTCTGTGACTCAGCTAATGTGCACTGGGGAGGAGGAGATACGTGCACATTGTTTTAAATGCGCTCCCCCCCTTTCTCTGCCAATTTGTAATGCCCAGGCAAATTAACTGGCGCTCATTGCTACAACCTCTGCTATCAATTTGGGAGAGTGCAGACACACGTGCGCTCTCCTCCGAAGCATGTCATGTCAGCCGCCAGTTCTCATCACGCCACTGTTACGAGTCACACTCACGCCGACGTCGAAGGAAAACACTTCATGTGCAGCTCAACAGGCGGACGTGCTGTCACCAGCATCAGCAGGCAATTTCCTGTCCCTACTGGAAAGTGCCACTGTAAAACCTCTATTGAAGAAAATTACCGTAGACTGTTCTTTGAAATTATATGCAATCATTAAAAAAAAAAACCTCTCTGCAGAGATAAAATGTGTGAGAAGTTCAAGTCTGGTTTTGTGTAAACACCCTGTCAGTTTTATGACTTCGGGTTTCAGTTCTGTTAACCATGAACTTCTTGAACACTGGCGAGGTCTCTCAGGAACTGTAGTGCGATGGTGTGGCTCATCTTGCAGATGAAAAGATTTTTGTTGCTCTTGGACAAAAAGCTCTTGCTTTTTGTCACAGATCAGATTATGGATGACAATTTTTGTAGGGCTGAAATTCTTGATCCACTGCTGTTCCGATTGTAAATGTAAAGGTACGCAGAGAGACATCTTTAAAATCATAATACCCATTGGCTCTGCCCACAGAGAAAGAGACACACCCCCACCCTCTTCACCCTGCTTCTTCACACATGCCGTCATGAACACGCATCAGAATTTATAGTTATGACTCCTTGGCAAGGAAGATTATAGATTACTGGCATAACATTAGCTACACTAAAATATGTCAGCTCCAGTAAAATGGAATCTTTTTCATTGTTCCAGAGCTTACCAAAATGGTTTTTGGCAAAAACTATATGGATGGTAATACATGATGCTGCTGACATTGAAGTGTTTTACAATCTTGGTATAGACCAGTTTCTCCAGAATTTTAGAGAAAAATGGTAAAATAGAAATGGGTTGATAATTATAAAATGAGGAAGGGTCACCTAATTTGTATAAAGGTACAACTTTAGCTACTTTCAGATCACTTGACACAACCCAAATTTTCAAGGAGGTAGTGAAAAAATGCGTAGGTGGTTTGCTAATCAATAATATGACTTTTTTTGCTAAACTTATTCTGATATCATCATACCCAGCGATTTAGTCTTTCTGCTTTAAACTAATGACATGTACTTCACTTGTGGTACAGGGTTTAAATATATTCACAGGGGAATACAGACCCACAATATTATCAACAGGGCAAGCATGTGACTAGTCTATGTTTCTAGACAGCAAGATGCCAATATAATAACAAAGAAATCTTTTAAACCATTTGCTATTTCAAGTGGATTAGCAAATGTTTGCTCTCCATCAACAAATTGAGATGGAATTTCCATACATGATTTTATGCTGTTGGTTCATTCTTTGAATTTGTCTGCATAATATTTCTTCTTTGCAACTCCAAGTAGATGTGTAAATTTGTTATCGTATTTTTTAAAAATAGATTATGGAATGTAAAGGAGTTTTTCCTTTGTCCCTGTTCTTTCTTTCTTTATTTTTTCTTTCTCTCTTTCTTTCTTTAGACAAGTGAAAGCAGAGAGTGCACATGCAGAGGTGGGACCACAATGTAGAAAAAGCCATTGACTGAACCCCCAACTGTGTTGTGGGGGTTGGGTGGTGGGGGGTTATTCACTTATGGCTTGACGGTCAGTCTGCGCCGCATGTCTCACCTGAAAAGTGTTTTTATTTCTGTGCTTATTTTGTTTTTTTTCCCTCTATTCAGACAGGTAGAAAGCAGTCGGGGGGAGAGGCAGAGAAAGGATGACAGCTCAGCCCACAGGGGGATCTAACGCCCCGCTCGCCTGGGGGGACTTGAATATGGCCGGAGAGTTGGCCCGCCTACGGTCCGCGCCACACGACTCACCCTGGGAACTATTTTTAAAGCACCCTTTGTGCATGTGCACTCCTTTTATTTGACGGACATATTGCATTTGCGATTAATATTACTGCCAGTAGTTTCATTTGTTACTCAATGATCCTTTGCTTTCTGTGTCTGTGTGAACCAGATTGGGCCGCTATGACAGGGTCATATGATATGATAGGAAGGGTATTTATATGATATGGTACAAATTATTATTTAAAATATAAAAAATGCTTCATTGAATAAACAAAATTTTACATCAATTTATTTTTTAGGTTTGAAAATGTTTAGGTTCCCTCTAACAAACCAAAAATTTTCAGTAGAGAAAACCTAACAATATAGCTGTAACAAACTTGAGAATAAAGTTTATCAATTGAATCATTTTTTCAGTACAGATATAACAGTATACTATTTGTAGACCATAATGATTCAGAATATGCAAAGCTTCACAATAAAGTGAACTACTGTACTTTCATTTTGAAAGATGAACAGAAAGCAGAGTGTTTCAGACAAAGATAATTTGGAAGGTAGTATGGCTGTGGGGCTCACCATCGTCTTCAGGGAGATCAAACACTCTGCTTTCTTGTGTAAGACAGTTCAGACACAAAGGACAAGAATCTTCCTTTTTTTGTTTTTTAATGAAAATGAATGAAAATTACATATTTTAATTAGGCTTTCTCCTATTCTCTGAGTCATTAGTTACTCTGAGATATAGCCCAGAGGTGTGAACTGTATTCATCTCTGTTAGAAATCCCCCGCTGAGCAGATTTCTGGGGAAGAATTAGCCAGATGGTGGTATATTCCAATAAAACTCCATTAAAGCTCCACCTTCCATTTTCAGCATGAGCTGATGAAGCACTGAAAACTTTCACAGGCTATTGTTTAAACACCTCATTTAGATTTGTTGTCTGAGATTAAATGCTTGATCAGTTTTTAATTTTCCATGGGCAGTGCACTTATCTGTTTTTGGCACTTTCACGAATATGTACCACAGCTGCACAGAGGATCAAAGTAAGTTTCACAAACGCACGCAGATATGCATTTCCGTGCCATGGTACTTTAGTGCATCCGATTTCACCCATATGTTATGCACATTATGGAGCTTATTCATATAACTGTATGTCCAAGACATTTGTACACTAATGGCTTTCAAAATGGAGACATATCTCCAAATATGATCCACAGGTGTGTATATATATATATATATATATATATATATATAAATTGCCTCACAGGACATCCAATGTAGACACATAAAAGGTATGTGCTGGAATCAATGGTAAGCCTACACATCCATTCAACCAGAGGATGTAATTTCAAAATAAGTGTAACCTGATGTTGGAGTGGAGGGAGACTTGGTCGAGCTGAACCAAGTCTAGAGTGGAGTGGGATTCAACAATCCTTTTTAAGTGTCTGTGTATGTTAATGTCCAAAAATGAACCGCACGATTCCATAATGTGCACTTAGCCAGTTAAAAAAAAAACAGACTTTTTCAGATTCAATCTGGGTGATTAAAATGTAAAAAAATCAAGAAACAGGAAAAGATGTGGCCTGAAAATTGCGATGCCTTTCCTGGGGTGAGTGGACTTGCCCACAGCAAAGTGTCTGCTTGCCTATGTACAACTTCAAAATCCTCACTGTTAAAAAAAATGAAGAGAAATAAGTTTAAAAACTATTCAGTGAATTGGGAATGTCATCATACCTGGTTTATGGAATTTAGCATATTAACACACATAAATTTAAGGTATTTTTATTTATCATATTAACACTAATACGCCTGTCAGAAAACTTCATTCTGTCCTTTCTGAAGGACCTTAGCCAATGATTCCCACAGCAGAAGCAATATAGCTCTCAGGGTAAAACTCATACATTAATTAACCATTCAGAAAGCATTATTAACTTGCATATTATTATAATTAATTCATTGCTTTGAAGTGTCTGTCATGAATTTTTCATTACGCACTCACACACGTGTGTGGAAGAAATAAAATAGTTTTTTTTTTTTTTTACGGTGTAAGTAGTGTCTACTCTTAGCTGTGAAAGTAATAAATGCTAATTAAACAATTAATGTTTTATTGAATTGATTAAATCATAATCAATGTGATCCTAGTACAGTGCCCTCCAGAATTATTGACACTTTAATGAACAAAAAATGCAGTTTAAAATTCACTTCATTGTCCATCAAATGTCCAGTAAAATTAATGAGAAACTGATATAATCTCATTGTGACACCGTTACTCAGAGGGGAAAAAACATTCTTTAACACAATCTCACACATCTGTGACAGTTCCTGGCTGCATGTAGTACTTTGTGTTCTCTCCCTTTGTTATGATAACAGCACTGAGCTTTGTAATATAACAACTGGTGAGGTGGGAGAACACCTCAGCAAGGTATCTGAAACCATTCCTTTGTGTAGAATCTCTTCAGATCCATCTTTGGTTTATCCCACATGCTTTCAATCTGATAAGGGTCGGGGGATTGGGATGACCCGCTCAAAAACTTGATTCTGGAGTCAGTTAACCTATTTTTGTAGATTTGGAGGAGCGCTTTGGACCATTTTCCTGCTGGAAGATCCAACCATGAGCCATGAGTTTTAGCTTCCTGGAAAATGCAGCCAGATTTTGGTCTAAAATCTCCTTATATGTAACTGCTGGATTCCACGATGCCATTGCACATGCCTTTGGTGGACAGAAGAGTTGGACACAAGGAGATACGGCAATTCCGGAATTTACCTGTCTATAGTTAAATGGGTAGAAAGAGAGAGCGTGATTCTACAGAAATTAAACAAAACGTCTTTGCCTTTCACCCTCTCGTGATCCAGGTAAAAAAAATAATAAATTAACACAACAAACTAAAATAACAAAGACAAAATAAACAAAACAGCCAAACTGCCACAGAGCTTTCCAGCTCCTTGCAGTCAGTGCAGCTCTCTTAATTTGAGAGTTCCCCAGTCACAGCTGCCTACTGGGAAGAGAGCACACTTTAAATACTTGGACTAATTGGTGATGCACTCCAGGTGTGTGTGTCCACTTAACCAGTGGGCGTGGTTCTTCCATTTCCCTGAATCTCTCCCACAAATCGAGCCATGTATCCTAAATAGGTTCCCAGAGTCGTTGGAAGCAAAACAGCCCCAAATCATCATGCAACAAACATGTGTGGGGATTTGGTTTTTTCTGCACGACTATCCCTCTTTTTAATATCTAGTGTTTGTGGCCAAAAAGATTTATTTTTGTCTCATCTGACCAAAGAACCCAGTTACAATCATAAATGACAAAGACAGGTGCTTGCATTTGTGGTTTTGTGAGAGCAGAGGCTTTCTCTTGGAAAGCCATCCAAGTAGCTTGTTGTCATGGACGTGGCATCTAATTTTAGTTTTGGTGACCGCAAGATGCAAAAAAACTTCAGCGATTCTCCAACTGTTTTCTGGATTTTTTTGGCTCTCAATCCATCCTCCTCCTTGTGTGTGTGGGGGCAAAATAAACTTGGCATCCTCATCCAGGCAGGTTCATCACAGCTCCAGTTGTTGTCGTGAACTTCTTTATTATTGCCCAAATAATGCATAAGCACATTTTCAGGCATTGACTGTAGCCATTTTTTATTTTTATTATTGTATAGTCATTGGCAAATTTATGAAGGCACTATGATTTATGAAGGTCAACAACATTTTGTCATTTCATTTGTGTTCTCTAACCTCCCACATGCTGATGGATGACTAAGGAATACTGCATGTCACCTCATATTTATACCTCAGTTAAATTGGATGCAAAGAGACTTAAGGGGAGGTGCCACAAGTGAATAGGGGAATTCCTTTCCTCAAATCAAAAATACATCTTATACTGTATTTTGAATGTGGACACAAATGCAAAAAAAATTTGCATTACGCCTTTTATTAATTTTTTTCAGAGACATATGCAAATTACCATGAATAATTAAACAGCGCAAATTTGCATAACACTTTTTTTCTCAGTGGATTAAGTCAGAGTTGATTTTTCTGTTTTGATAAGATGAATAACTCAAGAGATGGTAATTTACAGGGAGGTTTTTCAAAATTTTGTTTTATTGATGAACTATTTAAAGGTCCAGGAAACTGAAATCTGTGAATTTTTTGCTGATGTGTTGTTTTAATACATTTTTTGCATTCACAACCAGCCGAAAAATATTTTTAAATGACTCTTGCAAAAAAAAAAACAAGTATAAAAATCTGTGCCAAAACTGGATAACTTTTCCCCTTGGCCCAACACCAGGTTTTCAGAGGGTGGGGTTAATTGCATATTTGTTATGTAACAAAAAAACCTAAGCCCAGTGAAATCTTTTCTACATGTAATATGTAAATGACACTCTTGCTGCTTTTGTGGGGGTAAGGGAAGCTAAGTTGAAAATTCCAAAGCATTGCCCCTACTCTGGATGCATAGAAACCAATATGCTTTTTTATTTTCCCCAAAATGAAGAGACCTACAAAAAATTGGTTTATTTCTGGAGCCCATTGGCACTGCAATATTTAAATAACTTGTACTGTTAGTATTTGCAATGCCTATTTTCACCAGTAAGTTGTCAGAGAACACTGTGGGTTGGCAAGTATCTCTACTGGTGGCTAGTGACAAATAAATAGATAACTAGCTTTCAAGTAGACATGTGGAATTGAAGGCTTTCTTTATTTGGGTATAATGCCCAGAGACTGCTATAGAGTCTAATGGTAGTGTACAGTAGCTCAGTGTTAGCACAGTCTATCGACCACCTGAATTGATAAGGTATTTATTTCATATTGATTTCAGAAGAATGGATGATGTTACCTATTTAAATGCAAATCCTGTATGTAAAAAAAAATATATATAATAAACTGTCTGAATGAAAAAAAAAAACAGCTTCATACATACATTATATAAATATGGCCTCTTACGATATCACCTTTTAGACGAGGAACATGCTCGAAATTCCTTAATCGCAAGCATTAAGTGCAATCGTGCAAACGTTGCTTCACAGATTCCAACTGCTTTCCTAACGGCTATTTTGCTTCCTGAGACTTGGGTTACAACTGTGGATATGTACGGATTGCTAGAAATGCTGGTAGGGACCACCATTTCTCATATTAACTTTAAATGCATCAGAACAGACACTGTACTACAATATGATCTGCTATGATTTCTTGCAGCTTTAGTGTCTATTTTACTTCCACTACATGCTAATGGTATTAGACTGTTTTTTTGGGGTTTTTTTTTAAACTTAAGCTAGATAAAATTTCAGTTCAATTCAATTTCAGTTTAACAATCCCTCACTTCTCCCCCATTTGCAAAATGATTGGATAGACTTCCAGTAATTTGTTTAATTGTAATTAAAGCCAAAGAAGGCTATTTTGAGGAAAGCCATATCTAAGATTATTTTTGAGTAAAACTAAAAAAAAAACCACGGGTGGCCTAATGCTTTTGGCCAGCACTGTACACACACACACACACACACACACACACTCAAACACGTTCCTGAATCAGTCTCAGGAGCAGTTGGGGGACGGCGTACAGAATGCTTCTGGGTAAAGATAAAAAGCCTCAGTAGGATATCTCACTTAAGATGAAAGATGCTCCCCCTGCATGCTTGCACTTCCAGGTACCTTTGTGTCTATTCTGGCCCCCCCGGTGGTGGAATGAGCTTCCCAATGCAATCAGAGCAGCAGAAACCCCACCTGTCTTCCAATGCAGGCTGAAGGCACTGCTCTTCAAATTGCATTATGCCTCCCCTGACCCCCTCTAGACTAGATAACTTCCCTTTTTTCCCTTTCTTTCACTGGATTTCCTTTTGGTTAATGTTATTGGTGTAGCTGTGTAAGACTGTGTCTAGTCACATCTTCGTTTGTTACAATGCTAGTTATTTTCTATTAGATCCCGATACACATATGGGTTATGAATGGTCCTCTGTGCCTTCTCGGTAATACCACATTTCCTGTTCCCGAAAGTAACACTGATTTTCTCCTCTACTCCTCTACTCCTCTACACAGCTTGCAAGCCTGTTGCTTTCAGTACACCAGACTCTGCCTCAAGTCTGGATGAATTCCCTATGTTGCCTAGTCACCCGTTCGGAACATCTGTGCCTACTGTAATCTGCCGGTCACTGGCAAGACACCATCTGGTGGCTTGCGAGCTAGTTTAGGGCAAATGCTGAATTTTTCACATTTAGCTACCTACCCTTCATGTAGCAAGTATGTGGATAGAATAGAAAATCTCTCCAAAAACACTGGGTTTCATGACTTTGCCAATCGTTGTTCCTTCCAGAGAAGTTTTTGTGCTTAACTGGTCCAGTTAAGATTGAGTCATTGACTCATTCCTCATTCTAGAAGTGACTATATTGCTCTCTCTCTCT
The DNA here is from genome assembly GCF_013347855.1 of Anguilla anguilla. Taxonomy (NCBI): domain Eukaryota; kingdom Metazoa; phylum Chordata; class Actinopteri; order Anguilliformes; family Anguillidae; genus Anguilla; species Anguilla anguilla. The sequence continues at coordinate 30,359,199 of NC_049211.1, forward strand.
CACTCTCTCTCGTATATGCTATATATATACATACAAACACACACACACACACACACACAGTGGCCACTATCTTATGCACACCTATCTAATGATGGGGATGACTCCCTTTTGCCTTCAGAACAGCCTGAATTCTTTGTGGCATGGATCCAACATAGTATTTTACAAATGCAACTATGTATGTGAGTCATATTTATATGGATGCCAAGTAGCACTGTGTGTGTATAAAAGATGTTTGACAATTAGCACTTTGATATGTCACTTCCCAAAGCAACATAGAGCAACTCGGAGGTCTAAAAAGCCAAATAGTCAGTGCCTGAATTGTAGTTATAAGAACTCTTTTAGTATCCAGTCGTGATTCTCGGCTTTTTGATTGCCTGTGGAGGCTGTTATTGGCATTTGTCAACATGAGGACCAGAGCGGTGCCAATGAAAGTTCGTGGAAGCCATTATGAGGCTGAGAAATTAGAAAAAATGGTCATAGATACAGACCAAAACTTAGACTTACCAAAATCAACCGTTTGGAGCATCATTAAAAAGAAAGAGAGCACTGTTGAGCTCAGAAATCGTAAAGAGCCTGGTAGGCCAAGGAAGACCTCTACAATTGATGACCAGAGAATTCTCACCATAATGAAGAAAAACCCCCAAACACCTGACAGATTGGAAATACTCTTCACGAGGCAAGCATGGATGACAATGAGTACTGTCCGCAGATTTCAATAACAGAACTACAGAGGCTGCACTGCAAGATACAAACCACTAGTTTGTAGTTAGTGGTTAGGATGGCTAGATTAAATATATATATATATATATATATATATATATATATAGAGAGAGAGAGAGAGAGAGAGAAAGACAGAGATAACCATTGTTAATCACACCTTTCATAGATGTCTTCACAGCTGGATAAACATAACAAGGGAAATTTGGATCATGCCTATCATGCCTAATCTCTGATTGTTCATGCCACCATTAAAGATTAGGTTCCTGCACGCCACAGAGAATTTCAGTCTCAACTTCTACCGTGACTGGGAGCTGAAGGCTCGCAGACGTTGCTAGGGCAACAGTCCAGGCAGCCCATGTTGTGCTTCTCCTGCTCACAGTTGTCATATCAGGAGAGCCTCTGTGTGTTGTCACAGTTTCTGTGGAGCCCTGCGGCGAGACGCAAGATGTCCCTGCCGCGTTTCCTTCATCGCCGTAGGGAGGAACATCAAATACGCCAGCTGCCTAAACAAGGGTAGCAACCCAACCCCCCGCCGCAAGGCTGATTGAGAGACCTGACACTGAAGGATTTTTACACATACAGTTTACAAACAAAGATGGACTAGGGGTGGCCTTTTTCATACTGCATGCTGTTGCTGTGTTTGTATGTATTCTAAACAATTGGCTTGAATGACTTACCTAGCAACTCTTTCACCTCTAAATTAGGTAGGTTTTAATTACTGAATTTAGCTTAAAGGTCTTTATTCCTTAAAGGCTTCTTGTTTTGATGACTAAAATAGTTGCAATAAAGACAAATGCTACAAAAAGACAGATACAAAAGGTAATGATAACCACTTCTTTGATATTAATGTCCAATTAGAGCATTTTGAACAATAGTGCTCATTTTGAAAAATGAAATTCTCTAACCACATTAAGCGCTTTGTGAAAATACCAAAAGAAGCCTATGTAAATAGCATTTAAAAAGAAGAATGTAAACATCAATTGATGCATGTTTTGATTTCAGGTATCAAGACAAAGAACATAAGAGCATGACTTGAGTACACATACCATAACCCTGGAGTTCATAGCAAGCACTTTTAAGTTATGACATTGGAACAAATTTACTAACCATTTATGGTGGGCAACGCACTTAAAATCATAAGTAAGTGCAATTTCACGCCTTTCCATGTTAATAAACCGGTGCTCTTTCATTTAGTGTGCAGGACGTGATTAAATTAGGGGCTGCAGAACGTGATGTTCTTGAAGGACAAAAGGCCACAGAAACCTACAAAAAACAGTTTTACACCCACTTATTGTACAGAATTAATTTTACCAAAATTAATTAATGAAAAGTAATGACAGCAGCAATAATAATGCCTACCGGCCACGCCCCCTTGTTCTATTTTCCATTCCCTGTTGTGTTTATTTTTTTTCAGCGGGCTGGCGTGGGCTTGGGGGGTGGGGGGATTGTTGGGGATCCGTGCGGGCCTGATTTGTGATTTTCACATCATTACAAGGAAGTCTGCTGTTACAGCATTCTCTCCAACTTTTTTTTGGCAGGCAGATTTTTGCATTCCACCTTCAACACTGCCGACACTGGGCACGCCCCAACACCCTGCTTATACACTGATATCACACATCCTATAGTATTTGTTGCCATCTGTTTGACTCTAATAGATTGCTGTTATCCCTGGAGGCCTTTTGTTGCGTGTCCCATTTTGTTGCTGGTGATTGATACCGAGCGGTGGTAATGTGCCCCGGTATATAATCGGTAAGCTAGAGTAGTAGAGTCCCCAAAGTAAACCCGCACGGAGATGGAGTGTAAGAAAAATTACAAATCCTAAAAACAAATAACGCAGCAGTAGCTTATATCCAAGAGCGCGCAAACAGCTTAGGCAGCTCACATGTATCACAGAGATATTTTTATGCAATGATGGATAAACTTTAAATTACCAGATGACTGGAAGCAAGGTAATTTAAGTTCATGGACTGTACTGATCCAGGAAACAACAGGCCTGTTAGTTTGGCTTGCATCGTATGTACAATTATGGAATCTATGTATAGGGACAAGCTGGAGTTATTCCTTTGTCAGATCACACTTTGAGTATTGGGTGCAGCTGCTATGCCCAGAAATGCACACAATCTAAAATTCATAATAGGAGGTTAATTTAGTTGTCGTTCTTTGAACCAAAATGGTGACTAAATTGATTCCTAGTATGAAATGAATATGTTAGAAGGCAGTACTTAAAATACTTTGTGTCTTCAAGCTTAGACTAAGGGGCTATTTGACTGAGTATTGTAAGTGCATTAAAAGGATTAACAAACAGCTGATTTTTCAGAGTTCTGTCGGTTGAACATGAGGCGTTGATGGAAATTATCCAAAGATAAATTCTGCATGAATATCAGGAAACATTTCTGTAAACAGAGAATTGTCAATGTGTGGAATAGCTTCAGGTCAAGTAGAAGAGCCAAAGACTTTATGGTGTTAAAGACTATGCTTGATGAAGTGCTGGATACTTTATTGTCTGAAGTGATGGTAGTGACTGCGCAATACTCTCTAATAGTGCATAGGTGAGTGTAGATGGGCTGAATGGCCTCTTCTTGTCATTATGTGTTCTTATTTTTCAGTTCACCACCTGTATTCTTTTGTATTCTAATTCAGGAGAAATTACCCTGGGGGAAAAAAACTCCAAAGACTATAACAGTTTGAAGTGTTCTTTTCAGAACGTGTTCAGCCATTACTGTAATTGCCTGCATACACATCGACATCTTTCTTTGTTTTACAAAGAGTTATTTCTGTTTTCTTAAGTATAGGTACATTTTTGCAAAGTTGACAGGCAATAATGATTTCAAACGGTGGTGGTGATTTTTGAGATACAGTACAGATTTTCTTTCCAGTCAATCGACTGAAAACAAAGTGTCAGCAGAGCAGGATATTGACATTGTAAATAAGGAGAAACGGATGTGATTGAACAGTAATAACTAGCATTAGAAAGGTGCTGAATTAGAACAATCACATAACTGACTCAATATGCAATTCAAAACATGAGCAGGTAGTTGTAAAAGGCCATTTCCAACCACTATACCGCCAATTCCCATAAATATTAAATCAGTTAAGACGTGTGCATATAAAATTTATTAGGGTCTCACAGGATGATGCATAATTGGCCAGAGGATCACCCAGGGACGGAGAATAGTTTTTGGTAGACTAACTCCCACCTCGCTGCTCAATAGCTGATCTTTTTGCAGATTGGTTGCCTGTGTTCCTCCTGCATCAGCTGCAAGGTTCTTGAGGCACCATCAAAGACTGAATTTACTGTCTCATCAAGCACAATAAAATCTGACTTCCATGTGATCAATTTAGTCATTAAGAGTACAGCCCGTTTTAAACATGCCTGGATTTTGCCAGAGTTTGATAGTGTAAACAGACTAACTGACTTCCCGCTGTGAAGGCATCTCCAGCTCTGAAGGTCACCACCCTCCGGTTGTCATAACTATTCTCTTCTCCTTCCTCAGCAGGTTTAGTGGGGAAATGTGGAAAAAAGAGTGAATCACAGCTGAAGAGCAAAATCAATTATTGTAGGCAGGATGACCCAAACACCAGCTGCAAGTCAAGAGGGTGTCGAGTCAATGACCCACAGAGAACAGAAATAAAATGGCAGAGATTGGCGTTGTCTTCCTACATACATGGAGGGAGGTCAAATACATGCAGGTCACGTCAAATTACCAAACACCCACACCAGGGCAGTGCTGGGAACTTATATACCATTCCTAAGCTCATCCGTGAAGCAAAGACTAATTGCATAATATAGCATTAATAAAGTCTAGGTTCTGGTTTACAATTTGTAGGTCATTATTAAGAAATCATGAAACTAAAAGGGCTATGCCTGTCTAAGATGTAGAGCGAACTCCATAATGTTTGGGACAAAAACATTTTTTTCTTGATTTGCCTCTGTGCTCCACAATTTTATATTTGTTATCAAACAATTAGTTTTTGTAATTAATAAAATTAATAATTTTTTTCACCATGAATATAAAGTGCTATTTATATAAAGTGCTGTATACATAGTCCCTTCATTTCAGGGCACCGTAATGTTTGGAGAAAAGTCATGCGTGTTCATTTGCTTCCTTAGTGCTTGTATAACAGAGCTTTCAGTATCTATCTTTTCATTGCCTTTGGAGTCTGTTTGTCAACATGAGGACCAAAGTTGTGCCAATGAAAGTCAAGGAAGCCCTTATGGGAAATAAGAGGGGAAAAAAACTGTGATAGGCCAAACCATAGGCTTACAAAAACAACTGTTTGGAACATCTTTAAGAAGAAAGAGAGCACTAATCCGCTCAGTAATTGCAAAGGGCCTGGTAGGCCAAGGAAGACCTCTACAGTTCATGACAAAATAATTCTCACCATAATGAAAAAAAACCCCAAAACTGCTGACAGATCAGAAACTCTCTTCAGGAGGCTAACGTGGATGTGTCAGTTACTATTGTCCACAGAAGATTTCATGAACAGAACTACAGAGGCTGCACTGCAAGATGTAAATTACTAGTTAGCAATATGTAACCTGTCTATCCTGTTTTTGTGGCTAAGAAATACCTAAAAGAGACTGCAAAGTTCTGGAAAAGGGTCTTGTGAGCAGATGACACTAAGATTCACTTGTATCAGAAATGTGGAAGCCAAAGTGTGGAGGCCAGAAAGGACCGTCCAAGATCCAAAGCACCCCCTTCATGTGTGAAACAAGGCGCTAAGGGTGTTATGAATTGGACATGTATGTCTGCCACAGTGCTCATTGTCTTCATGAATGATGCAACTGCTGGTAGCAGCAGAATGAATTCAGAAGCAGAATCCAGAGGCATCTTATCTGTTCAACCAAATCCCCCAAAACTCATCTTACAGCAGGACAATGATCCCAAACATACTGCTAAAGCAGTAAGGGAGTTTTCCAAACCCAAAACATGAAAATTTTGCTGGCCAAGTTATTCATCCAATCTGAATCCAACTAAACATGCACTTCATATGCTGAAGAGAAAACTTAAGACTACTAGCTCCTAAAATAAGCAGCAGTTGAAGACAGCTGCACTACAGGCCTGGCAGAACATCGACAGTATTTTGGAGCTCACTGTTGATAAAGTTCTTCCAGACATATAGCCAAAATATATGCTTATTTATTGCATATTTATGCACATTTATGGCTGTGTTAGCATATTAGGATTGGGATATATTTTTGTCTGTATTTGTCGTTACCAATCTATCTCCCCAAAAGGGGAAAAAAAATAAAAATTATATATATATATATATATATATATATATATATATATATATATATATATATATATATATATATATATCATTAACCTTATGTGAAGACTGAATTAGCTTCTCCCTCTGTGAGAATATTTGATTTGACCCCTCTCTTTCTTACCACAGTATTATCTACCCATTTCCCAAGACACCAGAAGCCAGCAGGGTAGTAAAGATTCTAGGTAAAGATTTCAGTTATTTTCTCCCAATAAATTATCAATAAAATCCTTACTCTTGATGCCATTGCCAGGGAGCACAATGATTACTAATTGCTGGACCCATCCAAACAGGATTAATGAACACCAGAAGCACTTTTCAGGCAATTTCAGTGGTAACCACAGTAGGAATGGTAAATGATAAGGACTGCTGATCGTCCTAATGTCAGGCCACATAGTAATCTTCTCTTGCCCCCATGGCTGGGCTGCTCTTTAAATGGCTTCAGTGGACTGTAATCTGTTTTCTTTGTCAGGCTAAGACCTCCATTACTCCCTCACTCTACTGGTCTTTCATGACCAGTACTCCCCAACCCTCATTCTTGATCAGCCTCGCTGTTGCTAATGCTCACAACTGCGCTTTCTGAAGAAACACTTTGTAATTGACGTTAGCCTTTAGGTTTTACAGAACTTGTCAACTAATGGCCAATAATGCTCTTGTGTGGACTATAAAATCTCAGTTCCCAGCCAGTTCGGGTACCATATCAGATCTGACCTTTCTGGTACCCTTTTGGGCATTTTTCAGTCTTTTAGTGGTTCTGGGCCAGTACATGTGCAGCATATAAGTGACAATGAGAATGTCTTGGGCACCGAGAAAAGATTTGTGCCACCATTTAGGACTGCCAGTAATCAATGGGCTCCTGAACACGGTATTCTAGGATGAAAATCTGAAAAATGCCTGAAAAATGCCAGGCAGGTGACCCCCAATAAAGCTGTTGCAATTTAACATTTCAATAAGAAAACAGGCTTGCTGCTGGCACTCTGGTTTTTTTCAGTGGAGCAGATGAGTGATTGCCTGGATTTTCATTCTGTGATAATTGCACATTACGACAATCACCACAGAGTGGTCCAGACCACCTCTGGAGGTTGATATTACACAACTGAGCCCTTAATCGTTGATTTTTTAACTGGCTAAATGTCAGTGATTGAGAGAACCTGCTAGACTGTGGCCCCACTAGGTCAGGGGAAGGTGGAGGGGGCGGGGGGTGTGTTGGAGTATGCTGTTCAGGAGCACTGTGAGTCATTCCACTCACTATGAAGGTCCAATACTCCACACACTGTCACAATGGCAAAGCCAATTCATCATTTGACCCTCAGTGTAATCAATCATTTGACCCTCAGTGTATTATGCACTGAAGCAACTATAGCATAGACTGTGACAAAGAGTCACTGACACCTTCACCTTCGCTGCCCCGAATCAGTATGATGTTCAGAAAGGATTCAGATGGGTTGGAACCTGTGTGAAATTCACATACTTTCAACAACAGACTGATATTGAAAGGCAATATTTGGAAAGGAGGAACCAGAGCAGGCAAGAGCTGGCAGCTCACAAGGACAACCCCCTTCACTTAGCAATGTTTCCATAGCAACAGCAACAGAACTTTGCTCTGAACAAAACTTTAATCCCAGAGTGAAGCTAATAGAATGCAATTCGTTTTTATAAACAAATAAAAATAAATAAATAAATGATAGTGGGAGCTAGAGCCTGATGTGCTTACATACATTCCACAATGTGTATGCTATCTGCACAGACCCTGGAAATGTAGCTCTGGGCTTTCTTCTACCCAACCGAGTGGCTGGGGAGAGACGTGGAAGTAAAAACGTGGAGGAGGGATGTTTTGGGAAGAAAAGGTCTACCTACTGTAGCTCAACGATAGGGAACTAAAGTCCTGGAGCATGATGCAACTGTGCAATCAAGTTTGGGTGGGACAAAAACCAGCATCGACTTGGGAAAAGCAGCATGCATAAAACAGTGGTAGAAAAGGGAGAGGGCTCAGTAAGCCAGTAGGAGTGGTGAGGAACCAGAGGATGGGGCTTAAATAGTGTCGCTCAGGAAGGGTGGAATTCACTCAGCTCAGCTGAGTGCAGTTTAGCATTCAACGGTGACCCCTGCTGGTTAATCCAGCGTTCATCGTCATCCTCCGACTCATGTCTGTGCAAGCTCACCATGAGGACTGCAATGTGAAAAGCAGCAGCTTTTCACCCCATGCTTGTCTACACTCTCCAGAATTGATTGTGGAGGTTGCAGTGTGTGTGGCGGGTGAGTATAACTGGGCTTTCCAAATTGGGAGGAAAAAAAAGCAGGCAATTTTTCAGACCATATTCTTCAGAAAGTATTATCCACATATAAACAGGTTCAATAATTCAGTAAAAAGTCCATTAGAATCTGTGATATTTCAGGCTTCTGGGATTTCATGCGTTATTGTCTCATTTATTTTATTTGATTATTTGGACATTCTGTGAATGGCCTACTGTGAACACATTTCCTGTTTTTTTCACCAGTGTATATGGAACAGAAAATTGAGGACTTTGCCTTTTTAAAAAGCACCAAAATTAAAAGGGGAAGGAATACGTCACTACAAAAAGGCTGTTGCATTAAGCTGTGCATAAGACAGAGCAGAGCACTGTCTTGCAAAAGTCTGTGTGCACAGAGAGGATCTCTTTAAGGAGCTCAACACAGACTACCTTCGTGCCTGACGAAGGGTGCATCCGTTTCCATGGTAGCAAACCCAGGCAGCACTTTGATGTCTGTGGAACTCACAAGGATGAGCAGCTTCCCAGGGTAAATTTTCACCAGGTTCCAGCCCTATATTTTTTTTCTGGAAAGCAGCTACACTGCAGCTCGCTGAAGAGTCATCCCAAGTTCCCTTTCCGTGATCTCAGCCTGCGACGGTCAACGCGCAATATGCTGATGGGAGACGATGCCGAACCATTAAAAATTTAAGAACAGACAATGCTGGAAATGTCATTTGTTATGTTTTCATGTGCTATGATTTGTGCAGACCAAAGGAGAGTTGATTTCACCAGGAACATTGTGTCCCGCTCTTTTGTATCTCTTACACTGGCTCACTCAAGCACAATGGTGCCTAATACATCAAGAGAACAGGCACCCTTACAAGCAGTACTTGGGAATGAGAGTCTATGCTTTTCATTGGTAATTCAGTCCCTACATTGCTCATAAACCACCAGAAATACTTAGCCCTGCTATTTCTGTAGGAACATACGGTAAATATTGTCAGAGACCTAGTTTAAATGATCACCTTTGACAAAACAGACTATCATTGGTGTGATGATAGGAATTAATTTGCTTCCTCTCTGCCCTCTCTTCACTTTCCACTCCACAAACATGACAGGAAACATCCTTGGGGGAATTAAGCCATGTTTTGGGTCTTATCTCTATACAGATCTGAGGCTTCTTGAGAAATTTCTCTCCGTTGAAAGTTTAATGACTGTTTCCTCCTGGAAGAAACACAGGAGACCATATTTGGGGTCACAGACCCTGCATGGCTACATGCTGCACAAAGATCCATATTCCTTTTAAGTTTGAATGCAATCTGTGACATTTAATCAAAATCACTGAGAATGTATTTATAAATAATGGTTGTTGAGGCCCAATAGTTGAAAATCTCCATTTCTAGAAACAATTCCAGTTTCAAGCTGAACCCAACATGGTACAATATGGATCTGTTACATGGAAAATATTTACCTGAAGGTGAAGGTCTACAAATAACCTTGTGTTGTCAGAAGCCGTAGTAAACTTCCATGTTTTTATTTTATAGCTCAGCTGGATTGCCTCCTAACAAATTCATGTTTTGTTTCTTTATAAAGACTAAAGCAATGAATCTGTTGAAAACAGCATAATGCTCCAAACTGCTTCCAACAATATAAGGCCATTGTACATTTGCTAGGTTTCAGACAAGACAGTCCCTGTCTGCAACCACACCCGCACACTTCACACCTCACCAAATCAGTGCAGCCTTGTTAACCGTCCCCCCCCCCCTCCCCTCACCTTCCCCCCGGCCCCCTGAACCATTATCCCCTCGCTCATAGAACAACTTAAAAATACAGACTTATCTTTAGCTAGTTAGTCAGATTCAGAAGAAGGGTAGTTATGGGGGGGGGGCTTAACATCGGCTAGTAACATTGTTACTGGGGTGGATATCTGATGTTTTTGTCTTACTGCTCACTTGACATTTTTACATTTTCATCCCTGGCCTTACGGAATATTCAGCTGTCTTTCGGTTTTCAGACTTTGATTTTGGATTTCTGGGATCTACGAAGAATAAGCTGTAGTTTGGCATTTTCTTTCATTCATTTCATTTGTGTATACTTTATTTTACAAGTTGATAAGTGAGGGGTTTTAAGAGTTACCATCAAACAATGACACCAGTGGTAATGATTCAGAAAATTAAATTCAGAAAATTAAAACATATTTAACTTAATCCTCACTTCACTGACAATATCCAGACCAGGAAGGAATGCAGAATGCAAACTCTTCCTAGTTTACGCTGATTAATCTCAGTAATAAGAAGTAATTGATTTTCAAACAGAATTTTGGACTGTATTACACAGCAGTGTTGGCTTCAGCTATTAAATGTTGTTGTCAGACTGCAGCACATTGAGCCGTTGTCATTTTTTTTGTAGCCAGAATTTTCCCTGTTCTCAGGATGCCAATTAAGCCCATTATGTGTTCTGCTGGGGGAAAGAACACTGCCAGGGATGTTCCCAGACAGGCCCACTCACACCCACTCACACCACAAGATAGAAAAAACGGAACGGTGGGATGTAGTTAGACCTGTGCCTCCATGCCAAAACCCAAACAGCCGCACCACTGTCCAAAAAATAAATTAAAAAAATCAGCGGAGTCTCAGGGTCCGTTTTAGCTTTTTGCCACCATGCTTTTCCTTACCGCATCCTGGACCGGATCCCACACCAACCACTCCCATTCAGAGTACTGCAGTGATCAGGACTGTCTTGGAAGGAAGCACAGCAACTGGGTCAATTCGCCAGACCCCCACACATCAGGTAAAGCATAGCTGACCACCCAAAAGAAAAACTTTTAAAAATCATACACACCCAGGAACCTAACTCTCCTCTACAGCCATCTCGCCCCACTAAACGTATTCCCTAGCCTTATGTACACCTAAGCTCCCAGCTGATTATCAATTCCATTCAGCTGCCCCTTCCGCCGCCACTGCAAAATGACAATTACCCCTCCCGAGGCTCCACATTCCACACGCAGTTCATATTATCAATTACTTCGGCAATTCAGACCCTGCCATCGTTACCTCCTGACATTGCCACACATTTATCAAAACTAATCAGAGAACGGTTGATGGGAGGGCCAGTTCTAAATGCATCGACGGGGTGGGCATTTCGAAATATCAGTTGGGCTTTCCTTTAAAATGTAATGAGCACACTTCACGCATTAATTTCAATTTCAGCGTTGTCATGAGCAGACAACAAAACAAATAAAAGAACTGACAGACTAATGGCATGTTTCTGAGAGATTGCTACTTTAACACAGAGGAACATAAGCCTTAGTCTTCAGCTCGAACACATTTTTAATTTATGAAAATGTCTTCAACAATGTCCTTAGAATAGCTAAGAAAAAAAACTTGCTACAGATTGGAAGGTGGTAGAGATTGCAGAGTTCCGGGGAGGACATCATTATTTACAGTAGACACTGCTGGGTTGTACAAGTTAGGCTTTTGAGAATGTAGGCCAAGGTAAATAGATGTAAACAGATGCTCATTCAAAAAAACAACATCCCAACTATCTAGGCCAATAGCTTGCTAAGGCCTACACAACACAACTCGTCAAACCAAAAAGCCCAGGAAAGAGGTATAAACCACACAGCTGTGGCTCACATTGTAGTGCTCTCCTTCATCGACCCATCTTGTGTCTCCTTGCAGGGCAGCCAGTCACACCATATGCCTTTGATGCCAATTCATGGGGGCCACCCATACACTGGAATACTGCCTTAACTGCCCAACCTGTTGTAGGATTTTAAAATAATGTGATTGTCTCTTTGAATATCATAAAACAATATGACCAGTGATTCTTTAAAAATTAAACACATGTATTTTCATGTAAAATGAACCCCAGGTTGGCGTAAGGCCGGAGAAGGTGGAGTCCGCTGTGGTCATGTCCTACATTCATGGGGACACAAAATAATAGCTCATGTGTATGGTGATAGTGGACATGACTCAGGGGCATTGTAGCATCAAATATCCCATGGGTACCTGCAGTCGATTAAACAGTTGATTTTGGTAAGCTGAAAGTTTAGCCTATGTGTCTGACTTTTTTTTCTTCTTATTTCTCAGCCTCATAATGGCTTCCTTGACTTTCATTGGTACAACTCTGGTCCTCATAATGACAAAGGCAGGCTAATAGCAGACTCCAAAGGCAATCAAATCATTTGAATCAAGACTAGATACTGAAAGCTCTCTCATACGAGCGCTGAAAAAGCAATTGAACACACCTGACTAATCAGAAACACCTGCGAAGCCATTTGACCCAAACATTATGGTGGCTTGAAATGGGGGGATAATGTATAAAAAGTTCTGTAATCAATAAAAAATATATTTTTGACGCAAACATTATGGAGCTGTCGATGCAAGTTTTCAAACTGTTCAGCCGAGGAGCCAAACCCATTCCATGCCCATGTAACTGAAAGTGAGGGCTGAACTGTGGGTTATTATATTATTAGAATGAAGAAAAATGACTCCTGTTGTCTGAAAAAGTATCTACCCAGTGTATTACAGATGGCCCATTCTCACCTCCTAGGGGTACACTTGGGAATGAAAAAAACTATTGTATTGAGGTTTGGTCAGGTTTATTCAGAACAACTGAGTTCAACAACCAATCAGAAATATGTACGCCTGTAGAGCCCAACTTAGACGCAACAATGGTTTGGAAAAAAAGGATATATATTTATTGGTTATGATAATTAATATGTGAATAAGCTAATTGAAAACATTAATTAGCATAATATGAGGGAGAATATTAGACAATTCTTAATCAGAGGAAATGATAATTTTGTGATGGCTGGAGGTTAACAGTACTACCATTTAATGAAGGTAGTACTGTACTGTTACTGTTGTGTTATGGGTTAGTGACATACTACTCCATATTATGTGGTCAGTTCGTTTAATCAGTCTCATAAAATTAAGTTCCCGAAACCCCTCTAGTACCTCTTGATATTGTAAAGGTTCTCTTTGAATGCATTGCCTTGGACCTCGTGGGAACCTTGTTAAGTCTGCGAGGGGACATCCGCATATCCTAGTCATTATGGACAATGCAAACAGATACCCAGAGGCGATATCCATGCGCACCATGCAGGTGAGTTGGTGGTGATGTCCAACCGAGTTGGGGTCTCTGATCAGGGTATCCTGTTTCATGTCCCGAATTATGAAAGACTTGTGGTGCTTGTTGGATGTGAATCAACTGCACTCCTCATTTTACCACCCCCGAACTGACTGGTTAGTAGAGTGTTTTATCAAAACCCCTGTGAAACACTAAACAAACATGTTGAAAAAGGTCATTCATAAAGATGGGTATAATTGGAACCAGTTGTTTCCCTATGTGATGCTTTCAATTCATAAGGTTGCCCAGGCCTCTACAGGTTTTCCTCCATTCAAGCTTCTCTATGGAAGACAGCCTTTGGAACTGCTGGACATTACTAAGGAGGTGTAGGAAGAGCAAACCGGGTCCCCCCCCGCAGCCTGGTGGAACACTTAGAGGAGATGAGTGAGAGGATGAAGGAGATCTGCCTGCTGGTATGCGAACATATGGTTCAAGCCCTGGAGGCACAACAGAGATTGTAAAACCCCTTTGCCCAGGGCCAGGAGTTCAAGCCAGGAGATACAGTCCTTGTATTGGTGCCTACAACTGAGTGCACATTTTTAGTTTCATGGCAATGACCTTATGAAATCATGGAAAGTCTCAGTTATATCACCTACAGTGAGACAACCAGGGAGAAGGAAGCCCATGTAGGTATTCCACATGAATTTCTGGCCTAAAGGGGTTCCTGTGTGTTGAGTCTGTCCTGGTTACTCCAGACTTAAAGAAAGAGATGGTAGTACAGACTGATACCTTGGAAATGGGGGTGGTTGCTATCTTAAGAGGTAAGAGCATACCTTCCTATACATTATTCTATGTTGCCATGGGAACAATGCAACTCCACAGTAGCAAAGGAATGCCTGGCAATTAAATGAGCCCTGGACTTGTTAAAATACGACCTCTGGGGAAGACGCTTTACTCTAGTGATAGGCTATGCTCCTCTTTTCTGGATGGCTCGGAATAAGGAGACAAACATTGTGTCATTTGTTGGTTTCTTTCTCTCCAGGCTTCCAAATGTTTCGTTGTTCACAGGTCAGGGACTGACCATGGGAATGCAGATGCCCTGTCATGGCAAGATGTGCTCTGGACAATGGTGACCCTTCCTAGCCAGTCAGAGGTAAGGGGAGGAGTGATTGATGGGAAGAAGGGAGCGGTGGTGGAAGGTAGCCACAGTATATACTGTACCACACCACTGGTTCTGCCCCTTTTCAATTGACAACTCCACAACGTCTTTAAAATCCCCAGTCCAGAAATCCCGTTTGTCAGTGGAGCATAAAAAAGCCGACAATGCTGGGTGAGGTGTGGGAGTAAAGAGCTGCCTCAGGATTTGGTGTGTGAGAGAATTACTTGCTTTGTGCTTTTTGGAGAGCTTTTGTGTTAGACAAAACGCCAGATTTCTAGCCTGCTGTTTTGCCTGTGTGAGAACCCTCTTCGTGTCATGGCCATTACCGGCCTCCTTACCATTCTTTTGCTTTGCTGGTGGTTCCCGCTGCGGGTAAGCAGCTTAGCTGCCCGGCATAAGAGAGGGACCACCGCAAGTTTAGGAAAGCTCTGTTCTGATAGCTCTGAGATAGTTGATTTGTTTTTGTTTGTTTGCTTGCTTGTCTTTCTGCTGATTTCTCTGCTCTGGGATATCACAATAAAAGCCTGAATTCACCATGGAAACTGTGAATGTCTATGTGGTTCTCAGCAATATTGTACTGGTCACACTCTCCCATTAGCCCTCCTTTTACAGTGTCACAATATGTTGAGTCCAGTGAATGCACTGCATATGCATATAGAAAAACGTATACATGTTCACTTTTAGTTCAGCTTTCTTCACCCAAATCTTCTGCTTTAATGGCAGCTCATTTCCAGTTAAGTCCAGCTACATCCATGGCTGTGGTGATGGCCACAAATACAACATATAGTGTTGCAGTCGACTGACAGGTAAAAGCACTTCCTGTGGGATAGTTTCTTGCCATTTCTAAAGTGTCACAGCTGAAAATCTGAGTCCCCTACAGCAACAGCTCCTTTGCTGCAGTGTGCTGTTCTGAGCCTCATCTTGTCTGCGTTATCACAAAGAGAATGTGATGCAGCCATCATGATCATACAAGTATTTTATTGTCACAGTGCATCGGCAGCAGGAGGGAACTCCTGAACATGAGGACAGTGGTATTGCTAGTTATGTTGTTACGTCTGTGTGTGTGTGTGTGTATGCACTCTTTCCTTGAGTTGCTATGTGCATCACATAACACCCTCATTATTAAAAATCCACGCCGATCTCTATAATCAGTTTGGCTTAATGCATTTCAGATGACTATAATGGTGTAGTGGCAGCTTTCTAGATTCATCTGTCGATTCCACTAAGAGGCAGCCTGGTAGGTTAGTGCAAAGAGATGCAAATCACGAGTCAAAACCGTATTTAATTTTTTAACCTTTAATATTATTACATTGCAGAAATAGCCCTGTTCGGTGAATAAAGAGGTGTAACACACACACACAATATTCAGTTAAAAGTTATTGAGGTCTGTCATTCCATGTTGCAAAAGAGATGTTCAATAGCTTACCAGTGTCTTTGCCACAAAGGGCTTTCATGCATGAGCCATAAGGAAAAGCCCTGTTACATTTACATGACAGCCAAAATAGCTAATTTTTACATTTACCAAGATCACAGAAATCCAGACTGGCTGGTCTCCTCAATGATATTTGGCACAGTTGTGATTATATACCATACAATGTACGTATTAATTTAGAAAAAATGTAATGACTACCACCTTTTTCCAAAAACAAGAACGAGCCTTGCTACTTTATAAATAGCTCCCTAATATAAAAAATAAGCTTCTTGCTTTAAAATGAGCAGGCAGTTTGTAGCGACAACAATATATATGTCGAGCAACATCAAAAATTTTATAATTAAAAAAGTTAAAACCTTCATTTGTCATTTCATATAAAACATGTTTTCCAGTCTTTCAACACTGCAAAAAAAAGTTATTTCAAAAGGTAATAATAAATGGTGCATCTGTACAGGTGAAGAACAAAACAGCGCTTTTACATCCATTGTGCACGAAGAAAGATAATTATAATTTTGCAAGATATGGAGAGTAAACAAAGAGCTCAGCCACAGCCAGAGAGTACAGCAAATGAATGCAACTTGTTTTGGGATATACAGTAGTGTGCTTAGCAGTATCATTTATCCTCTTTACTGTTCTTAGTTGTACAATACTGGCTGTACATGGGGTACACAATTCCTTTTCAGTCTTTATCACATTTGGATAGGAACAGACTGATCGATAAGGGTTTAATTTCACGCCGTCAGAAAGAAAATGCTCAGCGATCAAAGGCGACTCGCTCAGCCTTTTCCATGTTCGCCTGCCTGCAATAGGACACTGATGGCTGACTGCACAGTGGATCACAGCCCATTTTGTAAGGGATTTCAAAGTGCTTTGTTGCCAAACGTGGGTGGTGCATGGTCATTATTCTCCTCTAACAATGTCTTTGGATTGTTCTAGACACCTGTGGGTGTTTTCTCCGCTGCGTTCTCCAGCGCATCATCGATGCTATCGTCTTCAATCACAACTGCAGAGAAGGAAAGAGAGGACACAATGCAAATACCCAGCTTAGAGCGTATGTCGTAGACTGCGTATTAGCATCATCGTTGAAGCTAAATTTCTACTGCAGAATGTAATCTATTTGATGATGGTGGGTAAACGTTCCTGAATTAAGAGATTTATAAAACGTTAAAATGTCAGTGTCTATTAGCAATATAAACAAACCATTTCCAATAAAGACAGTGTCATATAACTACACGAGTAAATAAATCTGGGCTTTTATGGAGATATTGGCTCGATTTCCACGCCAAATAAAAATAAGATTATCTGCATTAGGAATTATTCATTACACCATAATTTATTTAACCGTCAAACCAAACCATGTAACATGCAATTTTATCATTTAACATACGTAATAATATTATAATGCAAACAGAGACCACAGGTTTGGCATGCCTTTACAAACTAAGGAACAACACGATGCTACAACAAGGCGCGTGTCTGTGTTTTATGTATCATTTGTCTCGCGGGCGTCCACTGACATCCCATCATCAAGAGATTTGCAAAAATCCTCTCACCTCGTTTACTTCTCCCAATCTGGCCGAGTTTTGGAGGTCTTTTATTCTGTGAACCACCAAAGAAGTTACTGGAATCCTGTAGACCACAGGTGAGGGAGATTTGTCCCACGTCCCCGTCATCGCCATAGTGGGTAATTTTCTCCTCGTTGTAAGGCAACACTTCCGACATGATGTCTCCTGCTCTGCCCCCACCAAACACACTCGACGCTGATCAATACGAAAATAAAAGCAAACCTTGGGAAGAAAAAAAAACAACAGCTCAGCTCAACAGCCCGCGACAATCTGAAGGCAGCCCGTTGGTCTCGTGGTTGAATGACTAGTAAGCCCGTCTATTTTCCCCTGACCACAGTCACATCATTTAAAGTTTCGAGTTGTTGCTATGCACATTCACGGCTATTAGATTAGAGATATGACAGTGTGTATACAATTGCAAAAAGTACGCGCAGGTTCGGGCTAACGGAAAAGCAAATGTAGAAAAATGCAAATTTGAGAGCGATGCAAAACACGGATCCTGGGAGAGCTGCCAGCGAGAGCACGTCACTGAATTTTCCTGGAGCATCCAGCAACCCCCCCCCCCCCCCCCCCAAATCCCTTCGCTCCGCATTGATTTTTTGCTGTCTGTGTTCAGGGGAAGGCGTTCCTCCCAACTGTCCTATTGTATCTATTGCTGTTCAAAAGGGAGACATTTCACGTCGCCTAATTATAAATGAAATTCAAAAGCAACTGATTTACAGATTTTTGGGAAGAGGTAGCCGGTTTGCAAGTCACATTAGTGCGTTATGTGGATTGTGACAAATTAAACGCGTTGCAGTGCGGCATGCAAAGCAACGGAGTCCAACAGCGCACGTACACCTACTGTTAACGCCTTTACGCAGTATGGGTTTTCCCCTGGAAAACACTGTCGCAAGAAAGTGAAATATAAACTACCGAGCGAGGATTAGGATATATTCATAGTGCACCAATGAAGAAGAAATGTCGTGTCACATTGTGTTTAGAATTACAGATGTTCAGTACCGCTGAAGCGCATCACTAATCGCCTAACGAGATTAGCCAGAAAGTGCACCGATATTCCCAATACATTCATGGTTGAGAACCTGGAGATTAGTGACGTGCAGATTAGTTACTATCGGGAATTCCCAAGAAGATGTTTTTTTTCCATCGGAAAATACAAAGGATGTGCATAATTACTCAAAGTAATGCTATGGCATCGCATTGAATGACGCATAAGCAAATGCGTCAAGTCACAGCTATTATTGCAGCCAATGACAAAGTAATTATTTCCAATTAACTCAACGCAATATTAATTTATAAAAATACTTAACATTGCGTGCTCAAATTTGAAACATAATCACCAATGTTTTTTTGCCACATGTGCTCTCGTTACTTTACAGTGAATTTAAAGAATGCATTCCTATCATCACAAAATACTTAAAATACCTCTGTTGATTTTTTTTTATTTTACCACGCCTTATTGTCGCCCCCGCCTCCAAAGAGGAACACAAGCCTACGGCTGAAGTGGTAGAAAAATAACAAGACCCTACCGTTTTAAATGCAATTACCGCCCTCTTCTGTCAAATATAAATACGTTTTTGTACATGTACAATGGAAATCGCCATAAGTGTTTAACATTTCGTCTTTCAAATAGCTACATTTGAAAATTATTCCAGAGGGAAAATATTCCTAAATTGAAGACATAGCCTACTAATGAACACCGTTACCTTGGGCATTCACCGAGTTTTATGTTTTACTGACAGTCTTCAGGTGCATCCGCAATGTAAATTGGTTCAATTATTAGGGACCATTTTTAATACTGGCATATGCCACTTAATTTTCAGTAGGCAGAAATTTAACGGACAAATAAATTGGTTAGAGTGCTTTTTGACCGTGACTTATTCATTTTACGTTTTAGCCCAATTGTGTTTTTTATAATAACAAATTAGTATGTGCTACTCCATTGCGTCCCCTTTTAACGACTTAATATAGCTTATTCGTAATATTGCTTATATAATGGTAACTTAAGAATTGTGCTAATTAACAAATCCACGTGATTGGAAAAAAAAATACAAGGTATACCTATAGGACTTGCTGATCCTGGATTTTCCACCTCTGCAACACAGACAGTTGTCTGTCATTGCGGCAGTGAGCATTCAGCACGTAGGCTATAAATATTCCATTTGAATGGGTTGTGTACATTGTAGACAACGTGCAGTCAAAATGCACTGAGAAGAATCTATCCCCCTGCTTGATCGCCAGTATAAACATCTGTAGGCTACTGAATCCCGGCTGTTCTCTAGAGAATCCACCTTTCCAATTAACCGGTTTTTAAATTTACATTTAGCGCATTCTCTTATCCAGAATGCCATACAAGTAATTATATATAACAAGGAAATACAAGGTTTGTGCTCTGAATTTGCAGGATTGCAGGCATTTCTTGAGTCGACTGAAAAGGGAGAGAAAAAAGTAAACTGTGCTCTCGGTCATGACCATGTTTTATAAAATAGCGCGTATGACGGGTCTAATTTTCTAATCTTGTTTAGGCTATAATTTCACATTTGGATCAACAATTCCGAATCACCAGGGGAGTACAGAGAACGATCATGTGGATGGATTGTGTCACGTTGTGATTGCACTCTCTATAACTGGTCAGACACATCCCATGTAAAAAATGTGATTAAAACATTAGCAATATTTATAAGTAGTTTAACAGTTTTTTTTTTTTTTAATTCCCTGTAGAAATTTCGTTCATGTTCCCCTCCTGAAAATGGACATTGTGAGAGAATTGAAGACACATCTGACTCTACAACGCCCACTTTATCATTTTTCATACTCTGTCACTTTTATTTGCGTTCAGAAATGCTCTATGGAGTCTACTGAAATTCAGTTTACTTTTGAGTGTATGCTGCCATCAACAGGCAGACATGAGAATAGCAAGTTATCATGGCTGCATGAATGTGAATATCACGTGACTGCTTTTCCAGGTATACAGCTGAAGCTCCAGTACATGTTCTCCCCTTTTCTATCGTGAATCCTCTTTTCATACTTGCCGAGACATAGGACCCATCACTGATGTGCTCTCCTTTAAAACAGAAATCGTTTGTCTGTCCTGAGCTTTATGGATTGGCAGGGATTCTCTCCCAGCCTGTGGAGCACTGGTCCAGCTGTCCAAGACAGACATGGCTGAATTGATTTTAAATACATTTTACCATGCAGCCTGGACAGCACCACACCAGTGTCAGTTAAAATAATAAAATTAAAAAAATTAAAAACTCACCATATATGAAGAAGTAAACAATCTAATATTATTATTGTTGTTAACCTATAATATTGTTAACTTGTGTTTTTTTTACACTTTAATGCAGCATCATTGTTATTGGTACTTTAAGAATAAAGAGGTGAAGAGTGCTGTTGTTGTTTCTAAGCACAAAGCTTCTCTGAACATTTTTCAGACACTAACTTTGCAAGCTTATAGCATTTTTAGTTAAAATTAGAAGAGAAAAATCACTTAAAATTTGAAGAGAACTATGAGATACAGTAAAGATAAATTAAAGATAAAATAAATTACTTTTCTACAGATAAAATGGCGAAAACTATTTTAAATGTTAAACTGTTTAAAGGAATGCGATAAGGTATTTCAAAGGCAGGCTTGAATTTTAGATGACTCAGAACTTTACTACATATAGCCATGGCATTGTATGAGTAATCACATTTTATTTATTTGATATATTCCTTTAGGTGGTGTTTTGGTTGGGGCTGATTCCAGTTTATGTGAAGATAATTTTGTTGAGTGACCAATTATGATAATGTACATTGCTTTCATCTACTTAAACCACTTAGTAATGTGGTTTAATAACATTAAGAAACAATGGGTCTCATTCACAAAGTTTAAAAAAAAAAAGATTCTTACTTTTGTTCTTAAAAATATTCCTATGAAAAACCAATATGGGATTGATGACGCAATTTTGTTTTTGTGCATTCCCAGGTGTATGAGATGATGAATGCTGTTTGTAAATTTTATGCACAATCCTGTTCATGTGATTAGCACAAGAAAACCAGCTATGAATAAGAAAAAAATGATGAATGCCGAAATGTTTGTGGAAACGTACAGTACATACAGTTCACGGTCAAGTGTGATCGTATGCATGTTTCATGAATGAGGCCCGATGCCCATACTTTGAGTATACAGAAAGCAATTCCTTCTTTTCCGGCAGATGGCAGCAATGACACATATAACATTCACAAAATACCAGCCCTTCATGCGTTCTCCAAAATAATTTGGTGTGTTTAAATGTGCATGTATTTGTGCATATGTAATTTCTGTATGGGTTTGTCTGTGTGTGTGTGTGTGTGTGCGTGTGTGTTTGTGTGATACAGTGTATGATGAAGTAGGATAGGATGTAGTTGTCATGGTAATCAGTACTGATAAAACAGGGACAAATCAATGTAGCAATGCACGGTTCAGTTGATACCATCAGTCACAGTTAGGACTGCGCTGCATCATAATTATGTCTGCATGGACAGCCGGAGCCTTAGGTTAGCCTGGGTTATGTGAGCCACAGTGCTATACCTGATTAATAATATTCTTAGACCGGCAACTTCATTTTATATATGCGACATCATTCAACCGCTCAATGTAAGTTAAGCTCTTCTTATGTGCTTTAAGCTAAGAACCGCACACATATGAGCACCGCTAGCAAATGTATGCTTGATCTGGTTAAATGCTTAAGCATTAAGCCAAACCATTTTCCACGAAAAACTGTCAATGTCACCATTAATACTAGTACCAAAAGGCATCAATTCATCTTATGAGTCAATGTGCCAAATAATGTTGGACCCCTTTGGGAAAGTAATTCCGTCTTGCTTCCCTCAGTGTTATGCCTCTGGGATCCAAATCAAGCTGAAGAGACTTCCCTTCTTTCACAGACCATTCACTCTACATTAAGAGCACATCCATCTTTACTCACAAAGTTCCGGAGAACTGCGGATGGTTCCGACTGAAATTAATTTGCTCCTCCAAGCTGGAATAATCATTCTTTTGACAAAGTCCCCATGACTGAAGTGCCAAAGCTGTCTTCGGTTGATATGACACCCATGTCTGGTGCTGAACACAGCTCAGAGTAGACTTTGTTGCTTGGAAAAATAATAATATAATAAGAAGTGCTTCTCTAAACCAGTGGATATTATTTAGCATTCTATTGAAAAAGTATTGTGAGGGAACGCAAGCTATTTGTGTGCCCTCGGAAATGGGCTTTTTTTGTTTCTCTACCATGTCACTCAGGGGCTTCATAGCCTGTGCTAAATGTGCACTCTTTATGTGAAAACACAATTCCTAAAAATCTGTTTGCATGCCAGATTTTTGATATCAAATAATGACAATGTACAAGTAAACTTTCATCGATCTTTTACAGAATCTATGCAAGCTACATCCCAAAGCAATGATGCATATGTTTACATGTGACCTATTTTCTCATTCAAGTAACTTTGGCATGTGCACAAGTGCCAACGTATGAAATGATTGTGAATGCTCATCTGACAACAGAAATTGCTTGACTTGTTTTACCCATTTATAAGGCGTCATAGGCTACATAATTTAATGCAAGTTTTATGTCAAAAGGCAATTAGCATACATGTATCGGATGATAGCTATACAAGCAGGTTGACAGTTTCAACAGCCATAAGCCTACAATAATAGCCTCCTGTAAAGACTTATGTGTCCTGGTGATGTTTGCATTTATGTTGAAGCCACTACAGTTTAACTTATAGCGACAGTTTCTGAGAGAAAGCATACACAGTAAAATGTCCAGTGTTAATTCAACCCCGAACAATGTTAATTGAACTCTTAACAGATAACATTTGGTCCCACATTCCAGAGTGGGGTCACATGTTATCTGTTAATTGTTGAATTAACACTGTTAGAGTTGAATTGACACTGGACATTTTACTGTGTTGCTAGAGAAGCTTTATGACAGCAGATTACTATATGTGGAAAAATTTAACAGATCGTGTTTTCTCTTGTGAGAAGATGATCTTTTGCGAGTGTATATCTTTATGCTTAGTGCCTTATCATGGTTCCCGGGCTACTCGACATATAGCCCGGGCATGCTGCCAAATATGAAACCTCCCATGTTCAATTATTTCCCTTTGAGAAAGAACTATTATTGTTCCTTATCTCTTTGCCGAATTTCAGAGAAGTGCACAGAACCTCAGATGTTGTATTATCTCTCCAAAATATTGTGTATTAAAGCTTCTGAACCTTGATTGAAGTCTCATTGTAGAATTGAATTATTCTTCAACACTATATCATGCAAAACTGTTCATCACAAGCTGCCAGTGCTTGTTCTACTACTCAGTAATCTATGAAACGCCAGACATCTCACGTACATTTTGAATGCACACAAATAACACAACTAAAAGCAAATCATTTTTCATGTTCATTTACAGATTAAAAGCCATTTCTCCCATTTTCTATAGAATTCCTTTTTATAACAGTAGCCAGCCGCTCCAAGATAAAAAGCCCATATTTCTCCAGTTATGAATCCACACCGACCAATCTAACAACACGGCCTTAAATATCAGCCATTCCATAAACCCTAGCTATAATCCTTACAGCTGGCACAAAACCAGTCACTCTATGTTGTTGCCATCAGGCATATTTTGACATCAACAGCAGGGAGAACCAGCATGATTGTAACACGTCACAACTGTAATAAAACACAATTTATCACCTGACAGTATACGCACAAATGCAAAAATGCGTTCCGCTGAGCTGCCCTCTAACTGACCTGCAATTTCTCCCCATTAAGCTCTACGTGAGTTATTCACAAAAAAGGTTTTCCACCCACTTAAATAAATGTATGAATCTGTGGTGTTTTCCATTTTCTCTTTAATGTTTGTGTTCATTCAACCAAAACACATACAATTTTGATCATTTATCTCCTGGTTCCAGGTCAGCATAAGTTTACTTGTATTGCTTATGCACGGACATTAATAAGCAACAAGACAGCAAATCTATCCCCATGCGGCACGGTTGTAATGTGTTACCATACCAAACAATGTATACGTGCCCTAAAATTGTGCATATACTTTGGATTTTAAAAAAAGTGCATATAGTTTGACAAAGCTTTTTCAAAGTGCAGATGGCGTGACTGCAGTGACTGACTGGTTAAAGCTTAGTTATTTTTATTTAAAAACATTTTTTTTTAACTAAAAGTTTTCTCCCTCAAATATTGAGGGTGCTCAAGATCCCATACACACTCCAATGGGAATGTGTGACTTCATCTTGCCATCACAACAGAATGTGGTATTTATGGGCCTTAACCTGGTAGATTTACACACCTGCTTAAATGTTTTGCTACACTGAAGTTATGCAAGAACTCAGTCACCTTGCGCATGTGCTTATCTTTGATAATGTGAGGCACATCCTTGTGCATACTGAAAAATGCTAATTTGCCCAGGTTAAGCACACCCCCGCGAGGCAAAAATACTAGTGCTGTAACACTGCCTTTCTAGCATCTGACACGTGTGACACTTTAATTATGAAAACTTAGGAAAGTGCTCCTGAAATTAAGTGGTTTCTGCACAGCTGCGAAAAAATATCAGCAAAAGTCATCACGTAAGAGCTGAATAGATGAAAAAAGAAAAGAATTAAAGACTTTACAATGAAACAATGGTAAATTGTTTCTTCCTGTTTGTGAGTCCATATCTGAGATTGTTTTCAGCTGGTCCATTTTATACATTTGCCTAATAAACAATAAATAGATTTATATTGTTTAGTAGGATATTCTATGTTTTATTTCTATTTGAAGAATGTTACAATCTTCTTAATTATTTCATTATCTATTTCATTGCATATTTATTTATTTATTTATTTATTTCATTATCAATTGGTCATTATGGACAATTGTTGAACTATGCATTTTGTCACATATGGTCTTCCATAGTCTCTGGATTATATTAAAAGGGAAAACAATAAAGAAAAATGACAATTACAATAGGATAATTGTTTTTGTGCTTGGGTGCCTAATAAACTTTATTTGTAGAGTGCTTTACAGGCCACGGGTACAGAGTTCATTGAGCTATGAGCAGTTAATTAGCACAAAAATATAAAATAGCTGCTTTATGGAGTCTCCTGGAATGCCCAACCGCACATTCACTCATTAAGGGATTTAGAAACTGGTTGACTCTCAAAGGTACTTGTTTCAGCCATTTACAAAGCATTACTACAGTGTTCATTGTCTCCCTTAGCTATTGTAAAGACAGGGAACACAGATCATGTTAACTCCAAGCAACGTATTAACTGGGGCAGAGCAGAGAAGAATATCACCAGGTCATCTCACAGTCTGAATCAAAAACCAATTCATGTTATATGTATTCATTTCATTAAATTAATGTCAACTCCAAATTGTATCTATGTCACTCCACTCCATATAAGGTATACTTTGACATATGCTGTGGGAATACCTGACAGTTAAAGCATTCTAGGGCCCAGCCACAAACCAACTTTCCATGGTAATGAGCACAGATTTGATCTGTTCCCCACGCCTAATGCGATTAAATGCAGACACCTCTTTGAGTCTCGATGTGAACTGGAAAGATGTTTGGCTGGCGGGCAGTTCTGCTTTTAGCCCTCAGATAGAAGCTTCCTCATTCTTTCCCAATACACTGATGAATTCAGTTACAATTTGACATTTTGCCCACAGAACTATCCACAATGAATGATGCCAGTGTGGACACTGTGAAGGCCAGGAAAAGAGCTCCTGATTCAGTAAGGACCCGAGCAAACTTAAAGGTCAAGCTGTTTTAATGAATTGTACCCTAGTCTATCATTGTTTTTTGATTGAAGGCTCAGGTGGGGTGGGGGGGGGGGTGTTCGGGGCATGGGAAGAGAGCTTGAGGGGACCTTTTGGGGGCCCGATGTCTGTACGGGCCCCCGTGCCACACAGCACAGCTTTAGCTGGTCCTTCCCTGCGGTTCTGTTCAATCTTTTCATGAGATTGAACCTGAGCTTGGGAATACTTTCTCACTTAAGGAGCAGTCTTGTTAAACCTTGTCAGGCGCGAGCAGTTATTTTACGCTTGTCGGTTCCCTTCCCAGCTCCAAAGCCTGCCTTTAATTCACGGCAATCTCTTTTCAGCAAGGCCTCTGTGTATAGCCATTCATTTATTTTGTTTTGGTGCCCACTGCAAATCATGAAATGTGCTTCTTGCTGTTGATCTAAGCATTTTGTCCACCACTCTTCTTGCTTTTAAGCTTTAGCCAAATCATTAAAACGGCTAGCAATCAAGCAACATTAAGAGCATAGCTAATATAATTTATATGTTGTGCTTTGTGAGGTCTTGAGCTTATGAGCTATTGATAGATAGCGTCTTGTGCATAATATAGAACCCTCTTACTACATAAGCATACATTGTTTAACAGTAAAGTAATTGGCAAAGGAAAGGAAAAAAAACAAAACATCTCCTCCAACTACGCTTGAGTTTGAGTTATATTAAAGTTTTTATTTAGAAACAGTCCACTCCATGACGTCAAACAAGCAGAGGTACGCAGAACATGTCACATACATCTGTGCTGATAGGATGTGAAGTTCAAAGCTGGAGGATTTGGGACAGCATGCTTAGCTACTCCTCCAGTCTCTCTCTGCTCAACATTTTTTTTTGAAGGCATATCTCAAATAAGGAGTCACTCAAAGTGTAATTTCAGGCGTCGATCTGAAGGACTGCACTTCTAATAGCATGAAATAGCAAACAGCTTTCAGATTTCATGACCTTACCGCAAGTCATGAAGTTAAAACAGAAATCTGTTTACATTTTACAGTTTCCCATCTCTCCTAAGGCAGAATGGACTCCACTGACTGGAGCCTGTCTGTGCTGTAAAAAGTGCAGCCCTCCACTGCAGCTTAGCTGGTCACCTGACACAGGGGATGATGCGCATGCTGATTTGCACTCGCACGGTGGACAGAGGATGTTGCAAATGAAAAAGGGCACGGTTCTCAGTCTTTGTATTTTGATGCTGGAAATGTGATTTACAATAATGTGATTGGTCAATCAGTCTGCCAATCACTCCAGGAGCCTGACCAGGAAACAGTTGTTGTCCATTGTACTGTTGTTCATGTGTCCTTGGTTGGAATCCTTGATAACTCATTCCCATTACGCTGTGCTATAATTAATTTGCTACGTGCATCAGTAGCACTGCCACTCTCTTGAAGTTATGATAAATTGGCAACAACTATGAGGACAGCAGGCATGGCTGATAGACACATGTTTGAAATTTGAGGGTTATTAAGGCAATCCTAAAATTGTGCAATGTCAGAGGGGTGAGACAGGCCAACAAATATGACACGGGCATTCCAAACAAAGAGAGAAAGTGAGGATAAACATGTCAAAAAATAAGTTTTGCACCCGAAAGATGACCCATGACGGTTGAACTAGACCAACAAATACAGCTGTGCTTTCTCTGAGGAGTGCAGGGTGAGAGACACATGAGGTCATATTTGGGTATCAAATACATCAACAGAGAACACATTATGCTGTCTTCCGCTTATGACCACTGGAGATTACAGGGACGGAGATTGTGTCTGAGTAACTGATGTATCAGCGCTTGCCACCCCCTTTATGAAGATGTTTTCTGCACCAGTGCTTGTTTCGTGTTGCCTGAGGTCGAAAAGCATAACCAGGACAGATGATGTCGTTCGCGGTGATCTCGTCACGCCGAAGCTTTGGAGAATTTAAACTGTCACTTTGCCCGGTGATTCAGCAATTGATATGGAATGGAGGAAGCCGCCCCAGGCTGTTTCACGCTCCAGAAAGCTCGCCGCGACCTCTGACCTTTCCCATAAAGCCAAACGCCCACCCCCTCCGGGCCCGCGGCGACGGCTGTCGCATGAAGCGGACGCCGCCGACCGGTGACAGGTTCGAAATTCGGGGCTTCTGGGGCAAAGCGTCGAAGGGGGGCGGAGCACAGGATGATCCACGCAGCGGGAAGCGCCCGAGAAACAGTTCAGCTCCGCTGCGGCAGTCTGGGAGGCCCATAAATCGCGTGACTCATCCCTCTCGCGTTCCAGCTCATTCTGCGCGTCTGGCAAGCGCTCGCCTCGAACAGAGGAGCTTTGTGAGCCAATCATAATAGGCGGCGAATTAGCATAATATCTTCCTGCTTCGTCAGCTCGCTTTCCAGAGCCGCCCGCAGCGGCCGATTTACAGTCACCGCATCCGACGCCAGCGTTTGCATTTATCAGCACACAATGAGGGTTATGAAGTGTGAAGTGGAGCAGGTGACCTGGAAGTCAATATTTCCGACGAAGAGGACAGTGATAAAATCGCAAATTGCGACCAATGTCAATAGGGAAAGATAAAGCGATGTGTTATTTTCCTTTCCTAGAATTCCCGTTTTTAATTCTGTCACCTCATTTGACATATTACGTGGAGACATCTGAACTGTGTGATTTCGCGCATTCTATTCTACTCACTGTCATAAGCTTCTGTTCAAATGCTGGGCCACCCAAAACAACAGTGCTACCTAAATTTTTTATGTATTTCTTTCCACTTTATTCTGACAGAGAAAAAGCAGAGAGATTTACAGATAGAGATAGGGTCACAGTACAGAAGGTATCATTGTCTGGAATATAATTTGCAGCTGCATGGAGCATTCATATGCTGGCTGCCCTATGGACTGCACCACACAGTCTCCTCCCCAAGACCTATTTTTAACTTGATTGGCTTAATTACACTTTTTAGTTTTGTCATATGAATGATTTTTTTCCATCAAAATTACAAGAGATGTGACCACATAAAATGGACTGAAGCTGGCAGATCTTTTAAGTATCTTCTTATGCCCCTCAGTGACCATTCGGCATAAGACGCCATTGTGAAGGAAAAGCGTTAACTCAAAGTAATTGCTTTTTCCTGTTATTGATTCAGGCAGCGCTATAACCATATATTGAAGTCGAGCTCTTTTCTCCTTGTTTAAAAACACCATCCTGATCAGTAAAACAACTGAAAAAGGTAATGAAAACAATAAGAAGGCTGTACTGACCAAATAAACGTCGAAATTCTAAGGGTTTATATCAAAAAAATCAATTGGAGCTTTTTTTCCATTCTTGGTATCAATAATTGGAACTAGAGCTAGCTGTAATTCAAATTTTGAAATAAAAATTCCCCCTCATCTCCAGACATCCTCATCAGATGACACCTGTACATTTCTTCCAATTTTTCATGAATTTCCTCTAAATCTTTTTTATTCCCAGCCTTCTGCCAGTCTCACTGTATCCCGTCTGTCCAGTTATACAAGGAAAGAACCACTTTCATGTGCAATGTATCTTTCTAATGGTGTTGTAGAAATCTCTTGAAATCTCTTGATTCTTATAGAGTCCAGCTGAAAATATTTTTTTTTCTTCCAAAAGTAAAATCATATGGATGGTTTTTGGGCAGGATTACAAACATGACCATTATAATGAGAAGACCAGGCCTGCAATCTTGCACAGAAATGGTCCACAAACGTGATTTAAGTGCAGATTTTCAGCTTTTATTAATAGGTATTTTTATATATTTTGGTTTCACCATGTATAAATTACAGCATTTTTTATATGTAGCCACCCCCCCCCCCCCATAACCAGGGCAACATAATGTTTTGGACAAATGGCTTCTCAGGCATTTATTATATATGATATTATAAGGATTAATGAGGATTGGGGAAGTTTCACCTGCGACAAGATGGACATTCTTTAATAATCTACTGAATCAGGGAGGCTTTAAGTGAGAGATTCAAGGCTCCTGGATTTAATAGATGGAGACCACCAGATACCAGATTCATATTCATCATCAAGATACATACTTTTCAGATACTTTTCATCTGGTTTACCATTCCCTGATTTAACGTTCATACAGCTTCAGGAATGATTCACCTGGAGATGCCAATGCCATAGATAAAAACACACAGCGGGACATTACTAGAGAATGGATCAAGGTGATCTCACCAAATGTAAAATGTGTCCCTCTCCATCGCTGCAAATTAGTGTCTATTTTAATAGGTTTGACATTTAGTAGAGGCTGCCCACTTCCAACAGAGTGGGATCAGGACATATTAAACAATGTCTGCACCAAACTAGCAAGGGCTGCTATTATTATCGTACCTGCTTGTGTCATTGTATTATTGATTTTTGCTTGAGCTCTCTGTTGCAAATTCATTGCTTTTTGTGTGCTGTCTAGTAACCTCAGCGATGGGCAATCTAGTGTTTAAACTTTTCCAGGTAACTCCACAAACCGTGAACAAGTGAATACACACACTCATGTTTGCCAAAAACAACGTGAATAGCCACACCTACATTCGCAAAAAGGAAGAAACCCTTCTCCATACTCTCCATTCTCCATTACACATGAAGGTCTCTGGCAAATGGAAAATAATGGAGAAGTTCCCTGCTTCTACCTCCTCTTCAGTGTCTCTGTTTAGACCAGTGTACGCCATATAAACTATACTTTAGAGCTCAAGAACTTCACTTGATCTTCCATGATCAAGAGTAAAGGAGAAATAACCAATAGTTTTGTTGTGTAGAAAAAGGTAAATGGTGGGCCACACTTGGAAACTCAAACTTTAAAACATCTAATTCAGTTGGCAGGCAAGCAGGAACATTTTGATTCAGAAACGTTTTCAAACAGAAGTTACCAATAAACCAACCAAGTAGCTACATGGCGGGCAAACGTGGATTAAGTTTTATGGAGTGAGAAGCTGGAGGCGGAGCTTAGCAAGCTCTGTTAGTGTACAGTAAGCCAACGAAAATGGCTCACAATATCCTGAAATAGTTATCCTACATTTCTAAACAAATTTGATCTGACAGTAAGTGGAGGGAGTAAGCTTTCTGTCTGAGAATGAGACTGTGTTCAATCTAATCAGCATCACCCTGACGTCTGTAAGGGCGGACTAGAGCCATCTGTCAGCAGAACAAAAAATGCCTCATTTTTCAAAAATCTCCAGAAGCCTGAGGGTTGAGGGTTCTATTTTCGGGCCTGCGCATGGCATGATGCAGGCCGTCGCATTGGCGAAATGGTGTTTTCTTCACGAATTTTTTAATTCTATTTATTTATTTAATATTTATTCGAGCAGGGACTGATATATGACAATAGAGTATTGAACAAATAGTGTGATGTTATGTGTCATAACATTTATTAGACAAGATGATTTGCAATGTTTGCAAAGATGGGCTTTTGTTAAAAATTCATAGACATGCATAGAATGTTAAATATCCAGCATTATCACCACAAAACCTCAAAACAAAGATGCTAGTGTCACCGTAATCTCTTTAAAAACACGTTTTCAATGTACAAAAATGCCAAGTTACTCACACTTACAAAGCACTGTCTATAAGTCATTCATTCAAACTGGCTAAATCTAGGCCTGCCATTAAAAGTATTGATTTCAAAATGACGCCAAGTTACTTTACTACAAACAATATAAGCTATCCTGCCACACAGAAATTAAAGAAGCTGTATTCCAAAGTAATGCTACCCATAAATTGTTTCAAGTCACTTGGCCCCCTTGGTCATTTGGTCTCTTTCAAACACTGACTCAACACATTCAAAAGTACTTACATTCAGGGTTCATCTAAACGTCAGCCATCTTGCATTTGCGGCCTGAATCAGGAGCTGCTGCACCAACATGGTGGACCGCACAGAGCTGAGGGGATTTAGACCGGAATAGCCCAGGCAGGTAGAGGTACCTAATATCAGGTCCCAGATTGTTCAGACCTCAAGAGACCTGGATTGGGGACTGACTGCGGCAACGGCTGGTGTACCAGGGACATGCAGCGTAGGCATTGGTCAGGTTCTCAGAGGGGTGGTTCACAGATGACAATGCAGCCTAGCCATTTGACGCTGGCATTCTCTCCCTCTGTCCAACCACTTCCCTGTATCTCATGGTTTCTGTTTGAAGTATTGATGTGGTTGGTTAGAAAAAATGTGTAATTTCTCAAAAGTGGGCGGGTTTAACGCTCTGAACTGCACTGGTTTCACCAGTCTTACAGTGGAGAGTTACAGGCCTGGCGTGTGTGGCTACCGGGCACCCGCTGCACCTGCCCTGCCTAGCCTCACTCATCTCAACCACCAGTGAGTCACCGGGCTGTTGCACCCCCAAACCCCTCCCCCCCGCGTGCCCCCCCACCCCCTTAGTGACCACTGAGTTCGCCCACCCTCAATGGTGTCACCAATACTGATGGTCGGTTTGGGTCAGATTTGACAGCCAGATGAAGGGAAATAGGACTGTAATAGGGGTCTTTCGGGTGGACATTTACAAAAGTTGGCCTGGCAGATTTTTCTGGCGGTGCAGAGAAATGCATTTCTTATGGTGAATGTTTCTATTTTATTTTATTTTATTTACAATTTTGGAACTACATGAGAGAGAGGGAATTGGAAAAAACTACAGCCAGTTATAGAAAAACCTGAAACCTGATCCCAAACCCCAGTAAAATCTGATCGAAATGCAGATATAAAATACATTCGTAAAATGCAGCAAAACTCCTAAACCATGGATTGATTTAAGTGCTGAGCAGAATCTCTGAGAAGGGTGTGATGTATAACTGAGTATGCCAGTACATACTGTCATTCCCGGAGCTCTGCCATAAGTCAGCCATCATTTAAAAATGGTTCGAAGGGAAAGCCTGAAGTAATTCAAAGCAGTTTCTTCATTTGGTTTGTTTCTTGTTTGTAAAGCCAATTTCCTCTGCACTGAGTGATCTCATGGAGGGGCGGGGCTCTGCTATGGCTCTTGTTCATGTAATGAAAAAAATTAGCACATTCTTGACTAGGATACTTTGTTTAGTGCGTTTCTTCTAAGTTGTCTCAGAAAATGTGCATTGTTTCTTTAGAGGTGCTCTGATTGGTGCAAACAGCTCACATGCAAGGAAATAGAAAACCAAACTCCTCCTGCTATTTTCTTTTTGTTAAAGAGACTCTCTCACCTGGGCCAACTGTTCCCTTGTGCTTTCTCTGTTCCCTTGTGACGTATCTGTCTTCGGCAATTGATCAAGAACTTTAATATTTGCACCTTTCCCACTTTTTGGGTTTTCCCACCAAGAAAACATGATGCACAGTGATATCTCAAGTGCATCTGCAGGTGCACTTAGGACAGCATTGAATCAATGCAGCTTTGCTTTTTCGATTTAAATAAACAATACGTTTTTAAAACTATTCATTAAGTATTAATGAAGCTATTAATTAACTATGAACATCTTGCAAGAAATAAAAAACGAAGTGATTCTTTCGTCTTTCATGCAAAGTTAGGGGCATTCCTCCTTTCCACAGACTTGCTGCTTGTGGCTCCTTTAAGATTTGGACATATTGATGCATGTTTCCTGCTAGCAAATGTAAATGAAGAGAAAAAAACATTTGCAGCACTCAAAGATATTAAAATCAAACCAATATTTACGGAGGAAGAAAGAACCCCTCTGAGTGCCTTTGTGGATTAAAAAATCTTTTAAAAACCAAAAGAAGTATAATAAAGCTTTTCGACATGTCTTTCATTACGGAACTGTTCATTTCCTGGCTTTGGAAACTACTAATACATCTGGCCCACTGCATAATGCACCTTCATAATGAAGTTAAATCAATTCCCTTATTGCCATGAGAAGTCAAGCTATGGATTCATACTACAATACAGATATATAAACTACTCAGAGTTGGAGCTGGTCGAAATATACAGGCTTTTATTAGCAATGAGTGAGTTTTCAGGAATTATATTATGTATTAGGTTGCCTTGGAACTAGAATAGAATGAATTGGAATAGCCAGAATAGATAGAATAGTTTATGAAATGAAATTAAAATAATGGAAAGGAGGATACAAACCATAGTACCATTTCTCTGATCTCAGAGCTTTGAAAATGAAAAGGGGTGAAGAGAAGAAACCTGAGAGGCACCATGTTCTATAGGATTCCATCAGTAAGGGGTTAATCATCAGTGTAGTTGACTCACAACCCTGCTGACCCAGCCCCATTAATCATGCAAACACACGTACACATGTGCATGCACACACACACACACACACAGGCACATACACACACACACACTCACACAGACACACATGCACAAACACACACATGCACATGCATACATGCAAACACACACACATGCGCACACATGTACATATGCACATATTCACACACACATGCACAAACACACACACACATATACACAAACAAACTCAGGCATGCAATGATATAATGGTACACAGAAACACACACAAATGCACACGCTTGCACAGACCCACATATGCACACTGTCAAATGCACACACACACACACACACACACACCCATATACGTAAACTTTGTGCCCTTTCCAACCGACACAGTTAGCTCCCCATCTCCCTTGCCTAGAGCTAGCTCATGTTCCTGATCAATACCCTACTTCTCAGTATCGTAAATCACCACTGGCACCCGGACTGACGCTGTTCCTACACATGCTGGGGAGAGCTACCTTCTTATTATCCCCCTAGGCCACAGGTTCTCTGCTTTAAAAAAAAATAAATAAAAAAAAAACAGTTTCCTCGTTAGGGCAACATCCTCCCCACCTCAACCCTGCTTCCGGCCCATTCTGATTTATAAATACAACCCAACGAAATGCCACAAAATACCAGCATTGCTCTCAAATTTATGGAGCTGCTGTGGTGTGGTGTTGGCAAGGGACCGAACCCAAAGCTGACAAAATGCAGGGTTCTGCTCTTCTGCTGCTTCCGCATTGTCTGAAACTCTCAAAAAAAGGAAAAGACTGAAAAGCCAGATAGAAAGCAATGATGTTTGTAGCAAGAACCACTTATGGAAATGGTGGCTCTTTACTTGGAATTGATGTCTAAATGAAATAGACTTAGCTTGACGGCTACCTAATGTGTTTTGAAAATGAGTCTGACAGAAGGAATTGAATCAGTCTAACTTTCTGCAAGCTGTGTCTCTTCTCAAGCTGCAATGTTACCAAGCAGAAAAATAACAAAGATAAGCAGTTCAGAACTGCTAAAACTTTCTTAGGGTTCA
Organism: Anguilla anguilla; assembly: GCF_013347855.1. Taxonomy (NCBI): domain Eukaryota; kingdom Metazoa; phylum Chordata; class Actinopteri; order Anguilliformes; family Anguillidae; genus Anguilla; species Anguilla anguilla. The sequence continues at coordinate 30,394,645 of NC_049211.1, forward strand.
CATTTTTGGGTTTACTTGGACCAGCACAGCACAGTTCGGTAGTTAGCTCTTGGTTAGGTTTGGAAAAACAATCTGATATAGGTACACATGAGAGGCATTTAAGCTTCTTACCAAAACTGGGTTGCCTGCTCCTAGATCAAGTTGTTGATAAGTTTTTTTTAAATTTGAAATATTGTCACCCAGCGTTGGGCTCTACAAATCCAATTCCCATGCTAATTTGGAATGTCCAAACAATTTGCAACTGCAGCCGCATTCAAGCCCGAAACCCACAGCCGATTATGGAGGATGATTTTAATTCATGGAGTGCACATGGTTTATCCGCCCATGTAACATTTGCTCAATACATTTAGGAGATCATCATGCAAACTGATTTTGAGTTTAGATGATTTTGTTAGATTTATTCATTTAAAATCAATTTTCTAGAGTAATTTAACAATTTTTTTTCCTCCTCCCCCAACTTTTACTTGATCTTAGGGCTCCCCCTTCTCCCAAATCCCAGTTTTACCCCTGCCTAAAACCCTGAGAGTGACTAAACAGTGATTCAGGCCTACTAATAGAAGATGTGAGTAAACGCTTCATCTCTATTGACACAGGGCTGCAGCCCAGCCTGCCAATGGGAACTGATGGGACTTAATTGCTCTGTGCCATGAAGAACAGCCTGCTGTCATTAGTTTTTGTCAGGAACCACAAAACAGTCTACTCGGTAACACTTCCAGAGAGCAAATCCCTTAACTCCTCTCTGAGGACACACTGTCGCCAATCAAGCAACACCTGTAATTGTCTGTCTAGACTCTCAGACTATCTATCAGTTCTTCACGAATGCCTCAGTGATATTAAAAACGGACAGCGTGAAGTTTTATCTTATTAAATTCAGATAAATCTGAAGTTTGGTATATTGTTCATGCTAGTTTGGGTATCTGAATCATAAGTGTAAATTTTGAGGTAGAGAACCTTAGTGTCACTTTTGGTTCCAAGCTGGGTATTGGCCAACATATTCAGGAGCGGGCCAAAGCTTGTTAATACTACCCAATAATATATCTAGAATTAGATTTATTCACTTCAATCCACAGAAAAAGTAAAATATCCACACATCTCCTTTCAACTTGATTATTATAATGTTCTTCATCCAAGTGAAAATTATCACTAGTTTATTCAGTATGCCACAGCCTGACTACCAATTACAGTAAAAAGAGGGCTCATATGTCATACATCAGCTGTTCACGGAATCCATTTTAAGAATTTATTGATTACTTTAAAGGTGCTTAATGGATTAGGATGGAGTGCTTTACCTGTGCAATTTGCATTACATTACATTACATTACATTTATTTGGCAGACGCTTTTATCCAAAGCGACATACAAAAAGTGCATTTCATGGTCATAGACAACTACTAAACACAACAAATAAGGGAGCTAACATTAGGTAACAATGTCAGAATTTGTAAGTATAATGTAAGTACTCACGTTCACTATTTTTTATTCACAACTCTGTGAATCTAAGAAAAGGAGGAGGTTAGTCGATAGCTTGATCAGGGCAATATAAACCCACCAAACATCTTTTACCTAAAGTAGTTATAAATACACCAAGTCTCTGCTATAATGGCCTATATAATAGGTGCTTTCTCTTCTGCGTTCGACAGCCAAGTTCCTGTGCCTGCGTCATCACATTTGAATACTTGGTGGAATGTCACCCCAGTGGCACCCATGGAAAATAGCACATAGAGGAGCAATTACAAAAAGCAAATACATTGAGTGGATATTGCTACAAAAATGCCAGTGTGAAAAGGTATCAAATATGGCATTTTTTGAATACAAAAAAAATATAATAAGGATTGATATTTTAAGACATATGGTTATGGTTATTTTCCACATGTCCACAGTCCTTCTAGGAGGAAAATGGAAAGAGCTTGCAGTTTAGGTCTTGCCAAAGGACTATATGAAATACACTACAGGCCTGCAGCATAGTCCTCAACATAGTAGGACTTTTTCTGCAACATAGTTCTGTGTATATAGTCAGCTACAAATAATGGGATGGAACATAAGCAGTGCATTGCACAAGTATGTCTTGTTGAATATGTCTTTTTCCTTCTGTATTGCCTTCAAGTATATATTCCCCCAGAACAACAAAATAAATAAATTGGTTATAGTGCTGAAATCTTGGCATTTAAGATACTGGCCAACATTATTTATCTGTCAAGGAAAATTCATTGTACCCAATTTTTTTTTGCCACCCACGTCCTTGCTTACTTTTTTTACGTGACTTCTCATCGTAGCAAAAACAGTCAGCCCCTGAGAATTTGTTATTTCTTTTTTGGGATAATTTCCAAGCGAGAAGCTGGATGTGACCAGAAGCTGACTGACGAATTACGCAGTGCACTCTCTCTCATCTTCCCTGACTCATTTCTTTCCTGCGCGAGCGTCACCGTGCCGAGCCGCGTAAGCCATAAATCAACCGTATAGGAGACAAACCCTTTTTTCCCCGGACCCTCTCGCTCATTACAGAGGATCAGATAAGCGCACTCTGGCGAAGACCGAGGCAAATTGTATTAGTCTGGCCGACGGAAGGTGAAGACGTAGCAGAATATACATGCTGGTGCGCGGGACGGAATCGAGTACAAAATGAAGGTTGGAAATAATACAGATTAATGTGTCCACTTCAGTGTCGACACCGGTGACCGTTTTGATTAACTAGCGTTATGAACTTTGGATCACACTTGAGGAGAGAAGGGGAGGGGGACAGTATGGAGGGTTATCGATTGGGTTTTTGGCAGGCCACTGTCATGCTGCTTACTATGGCTGAAGTCTCAGCTAAACAAAGAAACAAATTTAAATACGCTCTCACAATCAATGGTACATTACTTTCCAGGTTGACTAGGCAGGATTATACATTATATGTTTTGAAGTTAGCTCTTAGCAGGTATTGTCACACTCATGTTGGAAATTACATGAAGTAACAGAATGTTTTTTGTTACTTGTTAATGTAGGAAATAACAGAATTAAGTTTGTTATTAAGCCTGTTATGCAATGTTTTTATTTTATTGTATATTTTCCAGATAATATAAATAATAATATAAATTCCCATTTCACATGCAAAAAACCTTTTAGCTCACACAAAGCCAGTAACATCACCAGTGACTGGTCATGGTATTTGTTTAGCACCAATCATTAGTTGGGTTATTTGTTTTGCGTGTGCTAAAAGGTTTTTCATGTGTTAAAGGTCTCTGTTAACCAGGCCCTTTGTTTACAAAAATGACGTTGTGGGTCAGTTTAGGTCAGTAGTGTTTTATGGTGACCTTTATGGAATGCAAAAAAACATTTGTTGCTTGAGTTTGACCAAAATCTGACTATTTCAGTGAAAGCAAATAAGTTCAATGAACTGTTATAAAGTATAGTGTTGGAAGTATACATGTTCGTGTATTTGTTCTTCGTGAATGGCCAGATGAGAAAAATAGAATGTTTTCACTGTTTGGGAATTATTTGACTGTTGAATAGATTAACAGTGTGTAAAAAAAGCTGACGACAGACTGTCTGCCCTTGTTTGAGGTTTGTATCCATTAGCCAAGGGGGGGGGGGGGGGGGGGGGGGTTAGAGTTGGAGGGGAGGGGGGGGGCAGAGAGGGTAACAAATTGTGAAGAGACGGCTTTTTGGGTTGGTGGAGAAAAGAAATTTAGGGTCCGGGTGCCAGTTTAGCTTTTCAATGCTTATTTGCAATGCCCATTCATCTGTGTGCATTGTGCATTTAGTGCAAGAGCCACAATTCAACAGGAAATTTTAACTGGAAGCAACTTTTCACAGTGGGAGTATGTTATGATCATTTATTGCTGACGATTATTTACACAACCTGAGAACTGAGATTGTATGCTTTTTAACCACAAGAGAATTTATTTTGCTTGTCTTTACTGGACAACTAAAGTTATAGTATTAGATTTGTCCTGCAAGGGCATCAGCAGTGAGGGCGGTATGGGGGTGGAAAGATTACGTTTTATGATTTTTTTAATATAAGAAGAGAAAACTTCCATGAGCTCCTCTGTAGTAGGTTTTTTTGCACAGAACATATTTTAATATTCATCATACTCAGATCATCATAACAGATTTATTCACGACTTCACATGATTAGGAATGCACGTAGCCATGCTTACCTTTGTATTAGCCAGCCAGTGTACAGTAATACAACATTCAACATCATGCGCAAGCAGTAATATTTTTGTTGTGCTAGCTGTCAGACCTTCTGCTCATTCAATGAATTAAATGAATGAATAACAGGGGGAAACGAATGCACGTGATAATGCAGTTTGCTGTTTCTTTTCTGGTTAGTCTATAGCACTGCTACAGAAAGAGAGAAATAGAGAGAGAGGGAGGGACAGATAGAGAGAGTGGTAGAGAGAGTGAGGGAGAGTGAGAGGGAGAGAGAGGAAGGGAGGGAGAGTGAGAGAGCATCTGGGTTCCAAAACTAGTCTTCAGGGTATTCTGCCATTGGGGTGCTCACAGCCTGCGTAGAGGAGTAGCTCTCCTGAGCGGCTATGCAAACATGACCGGTCTTGCCAAATTTTGAGGCACTTTAAAAAAGAGGGGACAGAACATCTTTTTCTGAAAATACCACACTTTCTCTTCAGTCTTTCTCAATCATGATGAAATTCCTTCTTCATCTGAGCCCGTCAAAGCCAATTCCGCCAGCTCTCCCCATCTCACCCCAATGAACAAATGTAAATGATTCACAAAATGGATGCCTCATTGGTCCCCTGGGACAGAACTGCTGTATTTGCACCTTCCGGTAAACAGGCCAGTTTCAACTAACAGAAAAATTGAGCAAAGACAAATATGGGAATATTTCACAGTTTTACGATTTAATGTGTCACGGCTACAATGTTAGAATGAGCGTTAAATAATATTCATGTCAACATTAAAAACTAATACGGTGAACAATCTGCGTCATAGCCAGAATGGACATTTAGAGTTTTTCCTGTTCTACCGTATTGTTTGTTTGCTTTTTTTATTTATGACTTCATAACACTGAAGAAGTACAGAAAGGTTGAACGGGAGGGCTAATCTAACGGTGATTCATGGATGCATTACGAAGGAGAGGAAGAATGGTTTTACAGTATGAATTCCCCTCTGAGGGCAAGCCAAATGACTGATTCTAGCGTTATATAATATTAGCACTTAGGTGGGGGTGGGAGACATACTTTAAAATCCATTACAGGCTGAGGAAATGCATCCTGATTGCGGTTAGCCGCGGTGGCTTTTCTGAACTGTAATGGCTGTAGTCGCTCGCTTTTAGAATCAGGCACAAACAAGCTGGTCCCAGTTTGAAAAAGTTTTTTTTTTTTTCAGATGTTTGGGATTAGACAGGCCTGGCTCTACTGGAAGCTTAAGTGGGTGTGTAGGCTTGTGTAGCTCTTCATTGACAGGGGTGTTACAGTGTATCCATGGTGATGGCAGATGATGGTTTTTATATCATAGCTGTCTACTTCAGCCCCCTTCAAAAAAAAAACAAACGGAAAAATAAAAAAGAAAAGGTGCATCTGCACCCCTGATGAGACGAATCGGTCCCTCGAGGCAGGGCACCCTTCTTGGTTCCTCGTGGTGAGGGAGAAGGAAGGCTATTTTTTTAAAAACCTGAGGGGAAAGCCTGCGAGGTGCGGAGCGTCTGTCGGCAGGGGAGGGATGAAGCGGTTAAGGAGAAGGTTCCGGAGCGCGGAGCTGGGCTGCGTTCCGCAGGCAGGAGAGGAGGAGGAGGAGGAGGAGGAGGAGGAGCAAGCGAACGGGCGAGTGAGCGAGCGAGCGAGGAGAGGAAACCAGCTGGCTGGAGCTCTCGGCTCTCACTCTCGCTCTCGCCGCTGAGTGAGCAGGAGCTGTTTCTCTCTCTGTCAGTCTCTCCCTCTCTCTGTCTCTCTCTGTCTCTCTCTGTCTCACTCTGTCTCTCTCTCTCTCTCTCTCTCTCTCTCTCTGGGAAACGTTCAGAGCCTGATCCAGTAGGGGGACTCCTTCCCTCCTGCATGCCCCAGCCATGCTGCCCTGGAGAAGGAGTAAGTTTGTCCTGGTGGAGGACGAGGCCCGGGGGAAGCCCAAAAGCCTGGGCGTGGGGCTGAGCTACCACAGCATCCTCTCCTCGCTGGCGCGCTCCTGCCCCGACCTCCTGCCCGACTGGCCCCTCCAGCGGCTGGGCGGCCTCTTCCGCACCAAGCGCCAGAAGGTGGAGCTCAACAAGGAGGAGCCCACCTACAGCGTCCGTTACCTGGGCAACGCTGTCACCCTGACGGCCAAGGGCGAGGGCTGCACGGAGGAGGCGGTGGCCAAGATCTGGAGCCGGAGCGACTACGGCGGCCAGAGCACCAAGATGAAGCTGACGGTGGGGGCCCAGGGCATCCGCATGAGCCACGAGGGCTCCAAGGGCTCCAGGAAGCCCGGCCAGCTCTACTTCCTGCACCGCATCACCTACTGCGCCGCCGACGCCCGCCGGCCCAAGATCTTCGCCTGGGTGTACCGGCACCAGATCAAGAACAAGGCGGTGGTGCTGCGCTGCCACGCCGTGCTGGTCACGCGGGCGGAGAAGGCCCGGGCCATGGCGCTCAGCCTGTACCAGACCTCGGCCTCGGCCTTCAGCGAGTTCAAGCGGCTCAAGCGCCAGAGCGACTCCCGCCACTGCCAGCAGCAGGCGCTGGGCGGCGCCGCCGTGCCCCTCACCCCGCTCCGGAGGCTGCTCAACGGGCAGTGCCACTACCGCCCGCCCCCCGACAGGCCCCGCGCCGGGACCCGCCTCTGCTCCATCGTCGAGGAGGAGGAGGAGGAGGAGGAAGGAGAGGTGGGAGGGGAGGGCGACGGGGAGAACGGAGAGGGGGCCGGGCGTAACGGGCGTCCCCTTCGGCCGCCCGAAAAGGACGTGGGGAAGATCGTCCACGGGCTGGACGCCTGCAGAATCAGCGGGGGCGGAGCCAGGCGCTTCAGCAGACAGATGGCCGTTAGCAGACTCTTGTGATGGGGGCGGGCGGGGGGGGAGGCAAACGGGCACGCTTTTGACTATCTTTCGGTGAACCTGCACCAGGACTGTTTCTCTTTCTAATCCCACTTGAACCTGCCCCCCCCCCCCCTTTACCCCCTGTTCCCCAAGAACTGCTTTTCCACTTTTCTGGCACTTCCTCAGGACGGGATTTCCAAGGAGACGGGAACTACTTTTCCCTTTTGTTTTCTCCTCTCGAAAGCTGGCAGTTATCCTGTGTCCCGGTCGGCTGTTTCTGGAAAGGCTGGAATGTTTGAACTGACAGCAGCACAATGTGGGGGACGACCTGGTCTCCGAAAACATTCAGACTACGGGCAGAAAACTGTCGGTCGACTCGACGGGCGTCGAAGCCCACCTGGCAAGGCGTACACATTTAGCGGCAAACCAAGCGTGAGACGTGGTTTTTGTCATAGCCATTCATATATTTTGACTGTTGAAGTCTGTAGGTATTGCTGGATGGGTTTCGCTTTTTTTTGGCACGATCCATAATGCCATCCAGATACCTGAGAAGGATAATTCCTGAAGGAGGTGCATTTTGAGTCATCGCAACTGTGTTGTAATTTTCCGCATCTGATTTCAAGTGGTAACACGCAGCGTGTGTAATCAATTCTGAGGGAAAAAAACTGTCTAATACAATTTTGCTGTAACCAGGGAGCTGTTTCCACTAATGAACTGAGCCGTTATTCAGGACCTGACCCATCGAGGTGACATGTTTATAGCTACTGATTGTTAGTGCCCTGCCTATCGTTTGTGCATGACAACAGTGCCATTCCAATATCACATTCTGTTTGTGTTTCTTAATGTGCACCTTTACTTAGGAGGAGTGTTTTAGCTCTACACTGTGATGCTTATACGGCTGAGACATGCGACCCAGAGGCGCAGGTGTGACTGTTTTGCATTACTCCCTGCAGTTTAATGCAATAAAGTGTGCTGGATATCGAGCAGATGCTGAATTCTCCTTTCTCCTCTTCGAACGCCCCGGGGTTTGCAGAAATATTTTTTGACGTGTATTCCGTGACGGACGTGAAGGCCGTCCGTCCGTCTCCCTCCGAGAGGAAAATGCAAGTTTGGTCGCTCGCATTGATTGGCTGCGCTGCTGCCCGGTCCCCGTTTCCAGCAGTTTAATTGCAGAGGCGTGCGGGCGCATTGATCCGACGGGGTCGAGCTGACCGAGGTCCCCTTCGTCTCCGGTGCGTGTGTGTCGGGCTGTGTGTTGTGGCTTTGATAGCACGTGGTCTTCGTGAATGCGAGGGGATCCAGGATGTTTCCGGAGGGTCAGTTGTTTATGATGAAATCTAGTTGAAACACTGAAAATTAAGCAGAGCATTGTTAATTAAAAAGGCACGCGTTGCATTTGGAAGCAAATATATTTTTTACAGCAAAACAGAAGGTCAAATTTGAAAGAAAATACTCCTTTTGACAGTTGTTTGAATTTACCAGATAGTACAGACATAGTTTTTTTCTTTAACTGAACTTTCAGGTCAGAGCAAATGCGATTTGTGTCATGTGACTGTAAAAGACAGACGGGTGTGTCGCGCTAATGGAAGGCCCGGCCAGGTCTCTCGGTTGGCCCAAGGTGGATCATATGCTAATTGACCACTCAGCCCATATTTCTGACTGAAACAATTAATCAGTAAATTGAATTGCTCAGAGAGGGAAGACCAGAAAGCAAAGAGGGCATTCGATGTGAAGGGCACATGATGGTCAGAATATGAATCCCACAAGGAGCATTTCCCCAAACTGCATGATCCCGGCAGGATGGGATTGCACTGGGTTTTATTTTCGGGTTAAATTCATACATTGCACCAAAGATAACATGTAGACTGGCATGTGAAAATAAAACAGAAAGCACAACCCCAATATGGTCTCTGACAAAAACAAATAAACAGATCTGACAATGTTGACATTACAAATTAAGAACAACCGTAAGAATATATATTCAAAAATGTGAATATAAATCACAGCAGCAATTTAATTTATAATAATAAAATTTAATAATAAAACTTAATCGTCATAGCATCATGTAATAAAACAGAAAAGTGGTAAGCTTAGTTACATTGTAGTTACCTACTTTTTTTTTCCTAGTCTTAAATATATAATAATATATCATGATAAAAAATATGAAGAAGTGAATCTTTTCTTGCGCTGTTTCTGAATGATTCAGTGCCTTCCATATAAATAACCTTTCTTGTTTTCCTTTTGTTTTTCTTTTTTCTCCTGTCCTGGCATTAGTTGGTCAGCAGACAAATGCCAATGTAATAAAATTAGCTTTGTGTGGGACTCTTTGTTCTTGGTAATGTGACAGAACACTTGCTGCTTTTCTCTGTTTGTGTTGGATACAAACCTCTGACATCATGTACTGTGGGACACTGCCATTAATGACTGGCAGAAGATCACTCACAGATTTACACAAAGCAGCTGATAATACCCCAGATCTGAGTGCCCCAAAGCTATTACGAGCTTTATTTTAATGATCCTTCCTCAAGAGTTTGCTGCACCACAAATAAAAGGAAAGTAATTAAGTTGTTCTCTTTAGTGTCAACGGCAACTGACCAAACAGCATGAGTGGACCATATGAAGGCAATTTTACTTTGGCTTTGATTAAGAGCATGCCATAACGCAATTAAACAAAGGTTTATGTGGGAGTTATTTATTTTAAAGGAACAGATTCAGGACCGGATTGTGTCTCCAGTTGTTTTTACATATCCTGTAACACACAAAGCAAGTTTTATTCACTGTGGTTTTAGCACTGTGTTATATTATGAGTCACTGTGTTTATATGTGGCTGAGTGTGTGTATGTGTGTGTGTGCGTGTGTCTGTGTGTGTGTGGGAGGGGGGGCCAAGATCGCTTGTCCTTGCTTGGAGGACTTTGAGCTGTGTAACGTATTACACTCCCATATAATTTTTTTTCCCATGGATTTCAGTTTATGAAGTAACAAATTGGACTTTCTAAATCACAAGTTTCTCTTCAGCTGCAAACTTTCCCTCCCAAAGATAGGACAGAACTTTTAATGAAAAACTAATGAAGTCAAAAGTATTCATTGCCTTTGTTATGCTTATGTTTACATAAAATAAGCAGCCCGCCCCAGAAAGAGAAAAAAAACACAGAAATCGGAATATTTTTAAGCGGGGAGTGCGTCCGTGGTGCGCTTGGCTGATAATGGCTCTTCGCCTGGCTGTGAATTTGCAGAAGCCATGGGAGCGAGCTTGTGTCTGGCAGGCGTGTGTTTGCGGAGAGGAAAACAAACAAACGCGCAGATGGCGTCGTCTCCGCACGCGCTGCGCACCGCCAGGCTCCCCCACCGCGCTCGGCGAGGCTCGCTCTCGGTCGCGCTCCAACGAATCTCAAATAGCGCTTGGCGTCGACGTTCGAGGTGGGGGGGGGGGGGGGGGGGGGGGGGGCGGTTCAGTGTCAATATGGAGCTCAATATGGACCTCTGGCTTGTCCCACTGCACTCTGTAAGGGGGGGGGGGGGGGGGGGGGGGGGGGGGGGGGAGCTAGCGCTGCTCACCTGAAGGTGTTTACAGAGTGATGTGATCAGTATTAGACGCAGGTGCCTTTATCTTAGTGGTACCCTGCCAGCAAATGATCATTCGATCAATTGGTACATCCTGTGTCTCTTACCCTCGGGGTACCTGGCGTGACCTATGTCTTTCATCTGTATCTCCAAAAGGCCATTTGCGGTGAAGATGCCACTGTCCTCTTTTTATTCTTCAATGGCCTTGAGTGGAAAAGTCTGCTGAATTGGAGAGCATTTCAAAATGGCTAGAAATCTGTTGTTTTCTCTATATTTCTTTTTTTTAAGAAGAGAAGATGGTCTGTCCTCCTTATGTGTTTTTTGCTTTACTGAGTCAGGAGAGAAGTAGAGAGGGTGACAGATAGAGATGGGAAAGTGCCATGGTGGGGAATGGTCAGCTCAGCTGCAGGAAGGGATTTGTATATGGGTAGAGATTCGGCTGCCCTACGGATTGTGCCACACAGTCTCCTCGTATTCTGTAGGTCACAGTCACAGTCAGAGTCACAGTCACGGCGTACCAGATATGTCTGAATGCAATAAGGATATAGCTGATGGGTCTGGAGCCCTGCTTTAGATTCTTTTGAACTGTAGCCGGCGTGAAAGTTTCTAAATCCATTCGCTACAATGGGGGTGAGGATATGGGGGAGGAAGGGGGGGAGGCATTATGACATCAGACCCAAGTGACATCATTGTTTGGGGTGGGACTCTATACATTTCCTTTGTGGTGGTCTGAATGCGGTAAATAGACCCTTTTTTAAGGTGAGGACCAGCATATTAAATAATTACTTTTGGCTGGAGTTCCCAGTTAAAAATGTGGGCTATAGAGCAGCCATCTGTGGGCGTCATTCATAAACCACTGACAGGTATTTTTTATGCACTCTCTCAAGACTGGAAAAATACCAGATGACTGGAAGCTGGGTAATGTAATACCAATATAGAAGAAGGGGGGTGGGGGGGGGGGGGGCATATTGATCCAGGACATTGCAGTCCTGTCAGTATAACTACCATCTCGTGTGAAATACGGGAATCTATCACAGCAGACAAGCTGGATTGTTTCTTTGATAAAACAGCATCTTCGCGGTCGGGTAATCGAATCCGGTCAGCAGCCGCACAGGGCGATGCTCGATCGGGCTCTAGTTCAGCCCAGGGAAGGGAGGGTTGGCACCACGCGCCAGTGACCCCTGCTGGTCGGTCAGGTCCCCTGCACGTGAAGCGTCTGCCTTCACCTCACGTCTGTGTAAGCCGAGCCCGACTCGCGAACCGCAGTTTGCTGAGAAGCAGTGGCTGACATCACGTGCTTCAGAGGAGAGCGCCGTCTGCACTTTCCCAAATTGACAACAGAGGATAGGAGGAGCATTGCAGAGTGAGCATGTTTGCCAATTCCAAGGGGAAAACCCATTACATGTACTATTTATATATTTTTTGTAACACAGTAGCTGTTTCCCTATTGGGCCCTCTCCCCTCTCCGCTTCACGATAAGGAACCACACAAGAGATTCATTGTCAAAATGGAGTCAAAAGGAATTTCAGAAGAAGAAGATTTCAGAGTGGGTTACCTGCACGGCAAAACACAAAGAGTAACGGCAGGAGGGTTCTTTTTGGAGGGCTGTGAGAAGTGGAGTCCCACAGGGGCCATTTTTCAGATGGCTTTCTTTTTCTTTTTCCTTATTTACATAAAGGACCTTCGTAGGGACGGACATGAGTAATTAGTTCAGTTTGCAGATGATACAAAACTCCAGGGTTTAGCAAACCGCTTAGAATCTCTCTAAAAGTAATCCAGGAAGGTGGCATTTGACATATAGTATCTACATCTAAAGTTATATAAGTGGGAAATAAAAATTTCTTAGAGAAGACTATTTAATGGGAGGGACACAATTAGTATGTCTTAAGACTTGGAGCTAGTAGATTACAAAGTCAATCAGGATCCAGGCAGCATAGCAAGTCAGCCATTATGCTGTGATGCATAGAAAAAGTATTAAGCGTAATTCATTGATGTTATACAATGCTCGATGTTGTCATGTTACACAGTTTCTGATCAAGTTTTATCTCTGGAGCAATGAGTTCAAGGTAAATTGCACACTGATATCAGGAAGTTTTTCTTGTTTTTTTACACAAAAAGCTGGTAACAGTTTTCCAGGCCATAAAGAGGAGGCAGAGGGCTTCATGGTGTTGAGGTCCAGGCTTCACACAGTGCTGGATACTCTCTCTAAGTTGAAGTCTGTAGGTATATTGTGAGCTTAGACTGACCAAATGCCCTGTTGTAGTCATTATGTATTCTTGTGTGGCTATCAATGCAGCCATCCGTTCTAGAAAGTTCCAGAAGCACAGCAATGAGCCTGTGCTCATCTGAAGTGGCAGACAGAGTGAGTCAGGGATGGAGAGGAATACAGAAGAGAGAATACATCATCCATGTCGGACAAAGCCCATCTGAATAAATGCTGCAACACAAACCATGATACGCCATTTTAACTGTACCATTATGTACTGAATGTTCAATCAAAAAAGACAAACCATACAGTAACTTCACGCATACCCATTGTCAAATGTTGTCTATACTACGTCCAAATGATGAATTTAACAGAAACAGATACAAAATATAGCATATATATAGCATGTTCCTGTTTTGAATTGTAGAGGGAACAAAGTTTCATGAATGATTGCTACAGCATTGTGTGCACTGCAATTATGTCTCAATGTGCAAATTAGTAAAAATATTGTATTTACAGGAAAGGCACTTATAGAAAATATATGGAAGGTAACTTTCGGGAGAATATCCAAATTATAGCAACACAATTATATTTCATAATGTCTAAACTCTAGTTGAAATACATATAATAATTGGACTCAAAATTGACATTAATCTGTTAAATGCATCTTCATTAGAAATTGCTTGCATTCTGGTATATGTTGTTCTTTTTCTGAAAATAAAGATAAATAAAACGTTGTTTTCTCTGCACATATTTGGCCTTTTAACTTTCCATTTATTAAATGTGCATGCTGAATACTGTTTATAATTATTTACTCTCACGATAGTTTTTGTCAAATGCAGGTACAGTAGGTTTATGTACATACATTTTCTTATTTGAAACTTGAAGGATATTCATTTTATAACTTGATATTATGGGTGTATTAAATTGTGTTAGTTGGGGTGTATCAAATGTTACTCTTTATAAAAGACTCCAAATTAAAAATTTTATGACGACAGTAAATTTTTATAATTACAAAAAAATTATTTAACCGAGCTGATAATGAGAAAGAGATACATTGAGGGAAAAGTAATCCGACAGCTGAGCTTCCATTCATCCTGTGTCTGAATCCCACAACAGTGTAGCTTGTTCCAATAAATGCACTGTTGACTTGATTATTCCTTTCTGTGTGTGCTCTAAATTGGACCCCAGAAAAAAACAAGAAATGCATACCTGAGTGAAGTGGCTCATTAGAGAGCCTCCATACCATATTTCTGTTATGCAGCACAGTCATAAATAGAGAAAATGTGCCATCTTTTAAGACTCAGCTTGGTACCTGAAAAATAAACTACAGAGGTAGGGGGTGATTAGCACTACGGAGCAATACTCTACACAAGAGGCCCAAGAATGCAAACAAAACAGAAAAATAAAGAGATTTTCTTTGCGTATTGAATATTGTCCATCCATTTCTTAGTGCCTGAATATTGTGGGAGGGCTCAATGCTTCACTATATGAATTTACGCTCGGAGTTACACCGGTTTTTAGAGCATGCTAATTATAAGGTTATTTAAATCTTCTCAATATACCTTTGGCTTAAAACACCGAACAACCGGAATTCTCCCTGCTCACTTATTCATGTAGGCCTTGGGCATTTAAAACGTTCTCAGTTTCACTCCGTTTATTTTGAAAACTTCAATCTAAAAAAATAACCCAACCACAAGCCATTGATTTCTGAATTGCTCTCAGAAAAACCCAAACTGTACAGTGCATCGCAGCTCTCTCTCTGTCACACACACACACACACACGCACACACACAGACACCCGGTTTTCATTTTCCAAAATGTAAGTCTCCTACTTAAGGCGCTCTGTTTTGAAAGTAGATTTAATTTGACATATTTCTCTGGGGATCCTGATTTTGAAGCCCAGTTAATCTTTTAGAGCTCTTGGCAACCAATTAAATTAAAACATTATTGGTCACTATTATAATTATCCAGTTAGATCGCAGAGAGCTAACATAGCAGTCCTGGGTGGCTGAGAAGCTTTCCTGAGCATTGGTCATTCAGACTGAAAGTCTGCTCATAAATATTTAAATAATACATTTGCATTTGCATCATTTGAATTCATACCTGCAGTGCAGTACTTTCTTTTTGCAAATATATATATATATATATTTATATATATACTGGATTTAACAGCCCCATGCATATGTAAAACACTGAAATGCTTGGTTCAACAGATGGAAATCTATTTGTTTGCCAGTTCCTCCTTACTCAATGACCAGAAGTATTGCTCAGACTGAAAGGAACTTCTATCAAATGCATTTTAATTTAATTTAATTTTTTTATGGCGCAAGTTCCGTTTCTCTGCAGACCAAAAATTATTGTGTGACTGATTGAACTGTTCACACCCCAGCAAGCCTCGAACAGAAACATGCTTCTGGAAAACTTTTAGGCTGGTGGAGGTGGGGGTGCTCTTCAGTCTTAAATAAAATTACTTTGCATATTTATTTTTTATTTTGCTCCCACAGGATACGGGATATTCACAGTACTGTTGCATAAATTCCTCAGTGTAAAAGGCAGGTGATGAACTTCTATTTGTCCCCCCTCTCTCTCTCTCAGCCATTCTATATAGCGCCCATCATCCCTTCCATTAGAGAGCCTAATTAGAAAATCAATAATGTGAAAAACTGTTACATTTTAAATTTACCACAGTCCCAGCTTTGAATGCAAATCTGCAGCACATCTCTGGTTATTTGGTTGAGAAGTAGTGACACCTTCTAGATGCTCTACTTGTATTATGCTGCATGAAACCGCAACTCCCAGAATTCCCTATATCCATGTTTAACCTGTGGGGACATGTACCCTGTGTCTTGTATTTAAAAAAGCCTCTGTCCTTAAGGGTAATTCTGTCTTTAATGTCTTTTCATGGATTTCCCCTGCAATGTGCATCAGAACTTTAATATTCTCTCAGCTGGAAGCCAGGGCATACACATTTTATTGATTCCCTTTTTTTATTTTGGTAATATTTTTCCCCAGTCACACGGCATGGGAGGACAAACTAGGATATTTATTTACAAGCAAACCTTCCTGAAACAGTGCCGTAAATAACGCACACACGTCCCTCCGCGGTGGAGCAGGGGATATTTATTTCCTATAGTATCGCAGCCCTGTATCACCTTTCGATCCAGCCAAAATTACAGTCGCAAACCTTCAGATATTATCCAGTTCTCCTCGACATGCAGATCACATCGCCTTTTCCGATCCGCACGTCCTCCTCAGTTTGGAGCGAGGGGAAGGCAGGTACTGTACTCAAATTCCTTTCCACGCAGCGTCACTGCAATTAGGATAATGCACTTGTCACCCCAGCGAGGGTTGGGGAGGGCCGCCGCTCCTCCTTGGCTGTCTTACAAAGCCCAGGAGGATTTGAGGACCGTGGACAACGTCGGCCTTACTTGCAGGCAAACACACCCGAGGCTGATTTGCAATCAGCTCTGGTGTCCTTAGCTGCCTCCATCTGGCCCTTATAAAAGTTTAAGTAGCTCAGGGAAATTTGGCAGCTGTGGTACTTTCCAAGATTTTCTTTTTTGTTTAATATGGGTTTTTAAAATTTATTTTAAAGATAAATCTTATTTCAATTTAAATTTATCAATACACAATTTAGCAGTAATACTTTTAGTCAGTTCAACCTTTATTTCAGTGTTCAGTTTATTTCAAAATTTAACCCTCTCACATATGCCCCCGTGCAGTGTCATTTCCTTCACCAAAAATGAATAAAAATCCAACATGAATTAATCAGCATTCACCACTAAAATCTCCTGGAAAATACAGCCCACAAAGCTGTGAAATCTACTGCATTGGTGCCAATGCTGTTCTTAGGTTAAAGAGAAAGCAAATGATTATTCCAGAGCTTCCCTTAAAAAAGTTCTGGATCTGCATTCTGCAAAAAGGTCTAACTGTGCAGGCATGGGCAGACTCTTTAGCTGACATCACCAAATGCATACTGAGATGATCTTTTGTTAGTATTCTTTATTATCGTACTCATGTGTGGATATATCTACATAATTCTCATGTAAAGTAAACATTTACTTTAATTTAAATGGCATTACTGAGACAAACTAAAAGCTTCTTGTATAAACTGTCCAGTGTCTATTCACTGTGTATTGTCCTGCAGAGATCCTGCAAATGTATTCAGACCAGTTGTTGTTTTTGTTATTGTTGTTGTTGTTGTTGTTGTTGTTGCTGAGTTACGGAAGAGGAAGAATACAAATCAGCTCACTTTTGGCTTGTTCATAATTTCTGCCCTGTTTACAGCACAATCTCCTGTGGGGTTTTTCATCCATCTCACTCACCAGGGTCACTCCAGGAGGTTTTCCTGCCCCAAAGGCGTGTTAGGCCACTTCCATCTGCTGCTGATGGCCCTAGTTCACTCGCTGCCGTTAACGTTTACTGAAGAATGTGCATTTTGGCCGAGCTCTGCTACTCACGAGAAAGGGTTTGCGTTGAGATGTACATTTCTCAAACTCACACATCTCAAATAAGCTTGAGTTTGGAAAAAAAAAGAAAGTGAGTGGCGAGTAATTTCCCTCTGTGAGCCGTAGATGTCCCTTTGTGTCCCATCATTCTTCTCTTTGACCTAATGAGAAAAGTCCTTAATGCCTACGTTGCATTAATCTTGGGGGAATTATTTGCCCTGTTGCACAGAAAGAAATCAGCTCAGGACCCTTTAACTCACTGCTTTTATCAAGAGACTATCCTGAGGGACCGGGATACTGTCTGTTACACTCTACACACACACACGCACACACATACACGCATACATACACACTCACATGCACACACACACACACACACACACACACACACACACACGTACACACTCACATGCACACGCACACGCACACACACACACACACACATACATACACACACACAAGAATGCACACACACACATATATACACACACATCCACAGACCCACACACACATATATACACAAGGACACTCACTCACTGGGCCCTTCATTTTGACCACTATTTATCTCAATACCTTTCCTTTCCCCCCTGAATACAGGGCGGTGCCTGACAGATGGACAATGCTGGCAGGACTAGAGAGTTGTGTGTGCTACAGAACGCGCATGCTGCGGAGAGGCACCATGTGGGTGCGCCCGTCATTACCCATAAGTCATAGAGCCCTGCTGGCAGGCACCACCACACCCCTTAGTACCACGTTTCACACCGCTTTTTTTCTGCCACCTCTTCCAACACTCCCGACTCCAGAGTTTTGTGTGTCAGTACTGCAGAGTTCTGCGTGTCAGCACTGCAGAGTTCTGTGTGTCAGTACTGCAGAGTTCTGTGTGTCAGTACTGCAGAGTTCTACATGTCAGCACTGCAGAGTTCAGAGTCAGTATTAGAGTTTTTCATATCAGTACCTCAGAGTTCTGTGTGTCAGTACTGTAGAGTTATGTGTGTGCGTTATGTCTGTCATTTTTTCATTATTAACCAGTCACTTTGGTGTGCGGTTATTTATGAAATAAAAATATTTGGTAGCTAAAGAAAAGTGTCATGGGAATGCAGAGATGCTCATTTTCTTCTGTCTAACTTGGGTATTGATTATTTAGTCCCAGGTACAGCTTATCCTGAGAGGCAAGGCCCTGATCCCCTAAATTCTTTCTGGCAGGGGTTCACTCTAACTCCAAATCCTCTAAATTTAAAACTGATCATGTCTTGCAAAGATTTACATTCATTGCTACATATACATAAAAATCTGCAAGACTCCATATGAAAAGTAATATATGGCAGGAGGATTACTGACCTGAAACAGACAGTATGAAACATGTTACATTCAAATTTAAATGCCGTCTGTTTAATCTTTTAATGTATCTGTGTATAACTATTAAAAATACAAATGCTGCTATTGAATAGTGGGCTGGAGCTGTTAAATGACGCTGAAAACAGCACCGTGTGGCTGGCCCGGGCCGTGCAGATGGAGGAGCGATAGCGGGCGGGTGTTTCGGAGAGAGCTGCTCCACGCCGCGCTCCCTCAGCGGAGCGCGCAAACTCAAACGGACAGGCCGGCGGAACAGCGCTCGTTAAAGTGTCCGCTGGAATTCGCCCGGTTTATGAAATGCGAGCGTGCGCTGGCCCGCATCGATCCGAGGGATCCGACTGAGCGCGGGGCCGAGCGCTCAAACGCCCTCCTCAATCCCCCAGTCCCCCCCCCCCCCCCCACCCCCCCGCCACCGCCGTCATCCCCACCGAGCCCCTGCCTTACGGAATTGGAAAAGCATTCCCATTAATCCGCAAACTCCCTTATTTACGGCGCTCCCGTCGGGGGGATTTACGGCCCGCTGGCGAAGGAGAGGCCGCTGACGTCGGTCCTGTTAGCGCGTGTTTTTTCAGCCGTCTCCCGCTGGGGGGGTTTAGGGGAGGGGGGGTGGTGGAGGCGTGCAGTCCCGCAGGCAGCAGACGAGGCGAGAATATCGATCGCACCGCGGGAAGCCTTCGACGCTCCACAGTTACGGCCCTGTCACTCAAACACTTGACAGGGCAGAGGACGTGGGGGGGGGGGGGGGTTTGGGTCTTTGGGGAAAACATTTATTTATTTATTTTTGTTTTTTTGTTATTGTCATCCAAAGCAACAGCATACAGCAGTGTTAATTTGCCATAGCCACAAGCGTGATACAATGCATCAGATGCAGTGCGATAGTGTATTTATGACAATATGTATCTGTCTCTATCGAATGAACTGTCAGTCAGCGCGGCAGTGAGAGAGCTGTATTTTCCGCATGGTCAGTTCAGTAAGGGAAGGCAGAAAGGGAAGAGTTGATTGCACGTTCTCCCTCTGTGGTGCCGAGGGCCCTACAGGAATTGATTTGTTTGAATGGGGCCGTGACCTCCCGATGACTTCCCGATGCAGCTGACCCCCTCCCCCCCCCCCCCCAAGTCTGCAATCATTAAAACCCCCACCACTGGGGTCTTCCCCCCTCACCCATTCACTATCTCGCCTTGGGCCTTGGGCCTTGGGAAGAAAGGCTTGATCCATCCCTGCCTAACAGTAACCGCAGGGTCCAGTATCATTACAGACCAGTGGGGTTGAAGTGTTTGTTACGAATTTATATTTATTGAAGGAATGCTGCCAAAAGGCTCTGAATAATTGCTTTACATTGTTAGGTTCACATTAATACATTAATTCCTTACATCAGTTCATATATATTTTAAGGATTCTTTTCTCTTCATATTATTCTGGGATTTTTCTTCGAGCCACCATAAAGTTCACCAATAACCTGCTAGCAATGTCGGTTACTTCACTAAGAATCATTTATGTACTTCTACAAAGGTACTAGTTTCACAACCTTAAACTGAACACAATGGACTTCTATCATAAGGTGCTTCAGGACACCAAGCTTGGATCAGCGTGATTTTGGATGCTGTTTGATAAAACGTCACTTTTTTTCTGGAGCAGCGGTCCCCATTAGCTGTGATCTGCAAATCGTCCTATTCTGGGCATGTTTGAGTCATAGAATCACAAATGTATGCATTTTTGTGACACTTACTTCCATCCATGCTAGAGATAATTAAAACAAAATTCCCAAACCTCATTTGCACATTGTATCCAGGTAGGTCCTTGACGGGTCCTTGAATCTGCAAGCCAGCTAATTATTTTGATCCTTTGCATTAGTCATTTTCTAAACTTGAAGGAACCAATTTATATAATGCATTCTGGCTGTATTTTTGGGTCTCCGGTGGCATTAGCAGGAAATATAAATTATGCACTCTTCACAGACAAAGGAGAAGGTGTGAGTCATTGTTTGGCTTTCTCTCGCCTCCTCTCTAGAGTCGTGTTCAAGTAGACAGTCGTCCTCATGATGTTTTCTCACCCATGCAGTAGTTGCGATTGAAACACCGTCATTTGTTTCAATCACATTTCAGGCAGGATTGCATGCAACCGCACGTTTTAATGGCGTCCATCGATCGGAGTGAAACGCTATCTGTGAATAAGTCCCTTATTGGACAACATCCGTTCGGAGGAAAAGGCCTGATTTGTGATGCTCAATCACGCGTTTGTGTCCCAGGTTGGCTGTGGGTGATGTTCACGTGGCCCAGACTGATTATAAGTGTTGAGTGTGTGTGTGTGTGTGTGTGTGTGTGTGTGCCAATGTAAAATTGCATGCATATATTTGTATGTGTACGTGTGCTTGTATGTGTGTACGTGTGTGTGTGTGAGTGTGTGCATGTGCATGTGTGTATGTCTGCATGCGTGTGCATGTACAAGTATGCCTGCATGTATGTCTATGCCTGTGTGCCCAGATCATCTGACATTACTTGTGAGGACATATGGTTAAACATACATGGACTCAATTAAAAGTGTCCCCACATAAATAGTAGGACAGTAAACAATGAGGGATTTGCTCTTAGAGATTTACCTAGACCACAGACACAGTGGTTACTATATGTTCCAGAGTAATGGAACACCTGGTACACCTGCTGAGGACCTGTGGGGACACATCTGTGCAGTCTGTGTCTGCTCTATATTTTAGGCTTGCAGCACAGCACAGAGAAATGTGTTTATACAATTAGAGTCGCTCTAAAATGCTGGATAAATACAATCAGGTTTAAATTGTATTATTATATCTCTGCAGGTGCATCCCTTGTTCCAGTACCAGCAAAAAAACAGCAGATATTTTAAGAGCCAGCTCAAACACTGAAGAACGAGCCTTTTCATTTTGGCTGCGCCCTAGTGGAAAATAAATAAAATCAAATCCTTGGGGAGAAGAGGCAGCTCTGCTTCTCGGATTTTGTGGAGGTGTGGGGTACTTCTGGAAATACACCGAAACACTGATCAAATGACATATCCTAGAAGTGAAGGGGGAGAAGAGTCTCCACAGTCTGTGAACTGGAAACATAGGACGTTTTAAACTGAAGAACCTTTAAACTAATGTTCCAGGCTTCTTTGATTTCTCACACATTCATTCTCAGCATTTACAACAAGGGCTTTTGGACAACAAAAGATACTGCGCATAGAATAAAAAGAGCATATTCTGATTACTAATGAGAATTCCCTGATTTTGTGAAAATGTTTTTACATTTGCCTGTGAGAACTCAGTTACAGATACTGGGAAGCTATGGCTGAGGTCATGTGACACAAAGACCAAGCACTGAAAGGCTGAGAACGTGGATCATACATACACAGGAACACAGGTGAAATGAATGACCAAAATGAAACTGAAAGGAACATGATAATGAAAACACTAATGCAACAATGACAAGAGACAGGTAAAACTACTAACTAAGCAAGGCACGCCAAGAGACGATAATAATCGAATGAACTAATTACAACGGCAATGAAGGGAAACAGACAAATAATGAAATGAGGCTTAATGGCCTTAATCAGCAGCAGGAACCGTGGCAGGACGCCCCTCCGATGAACGGCTCCCGACTTTCCCACAGGGTTACCAGGATGACGTTGAAGGAACTCTTTGATCAGGTTAGGATCCAGAATATCATGAGCTGGGACCCAGGATCTTTCCTCTAACCCGTAGCCCTGCCAGTCCACCAAGTACTGCGTGTTGTGTCCCACCCTGCAGCTGGCAAGGATAGGGTGGCACTGTGTTGACAGATTGACCTCCAATGATGTGGGGTGAAGGTGTTTGAGGGGCTGGAGGAGCCAAGGGGCTGGACACCACAGGCTTGAGGCATGGCACATGGGATAATGGGTAGATACACATGGTGCATGGCAGGAGAAGACTGCAGGTGACAAGATTAATCCACCAAAGGATTTTGAAGGGCCTGAAACACCGTGAAACAGTTGCCTGAAAGGCATAGGCAGGTACTCATAGTGTCGTAGTGAGTGTTAAACGCAGTTTTTCATGTGTCCCCCTCCCTAATATGTACCAGGTGGTAGGTACTGCACAGATGCAGTTTGATGAAAAATGAAGCCCCTTGTAGTCTCGAAAACAGAAGACATGAGAGGCAGATTTTTGACTGCGATACTATTCCGGCCCCGGTAATCTATGCATAGCCACGGGGGTTCCATATTTCTTTGTGACAAAAAAGCCTGCTCCCTCAGGCAAAGTATAGGAACGACTGTACCCTGCAGTGAGGCCGTCTTTGATGTACTCCTCCATAGCTGCAGTCTCAGGAGCAGGCAAGGAAAAAATTATCTCCCAGGAGGGGAAGTGCCAGGCAGAAGATCTATTGTACTCCACAGTCATATGATGTGTGTGGGGGAAATTTGCGAGCCAGGGTTTTGCTAAAACAGCCCAGAGAGCCCAGTACTTCTCTAAAACCTCAGTTATGGTCTGAGAGGCAGTGGGCACTAGGGGTGGTGATCTGTAGAAAGCAAGATTAGAAGATAAATAGTTATTAATACATTCTTTTCCCAAGGTGAGTACAGTTCCTGATGACCAATGAAAGTGGGGAATGTGTAAGGATAGCCAGGGATGCTCGAGCACTAGGACGAGTGCAGGAGAGTCTACTAATGGAGTCGCTAATGCTGAGCTTAATGGGTACAGTTAGCCATTTTATTTTCCCTGAACCCAGCGGTTGACCATCTAAGGCACGGATTAGCTGGGGCTCAGGCAAACAACTAATGGGTATTCCCGCACTTCTGGGCTAAAGGTCAAGAAGTTACCAGAAGTACCAGCATCAATAAATGCAGTTAATTTAAATGTACATGAGTGCCAGTGTAGTCTGACAGGGAGGAGGGTGTGGGAGATGGTGGGATCATGAAAATTTGAGCTGACTCATCAGGAGTCTCCCGGGCCCTGACGAGTCTACTCGCTTCCCGACAGCAACGGCATGAAACATGGAAGTGAACAGATTGTCCGCAGTAGATGCAGCACTTCTCGTGGATGCACCGGGCTCTGTCCCGTGGGGGAAATCTGGTTCTCCCCAGCCATGTGGGCTTATCCCGGGCTGAGAGCTGCATTTGGGTCAGTTCTCTGGGCGAAAAAGTACAGACAAGCAAAAAAGGGAACAAGGCTTAATGCTGAACAGTAGCAGGAACTGTGACATTGACCCTCAAATGTTGGGATGTTTCAATGGTGATTTATCTCTTCAAGATAAACTGTTTATGAGTAAACTTTTTACTAAATCAGATTTAGTATTTGCATCAAATAATTTCACTGACCAGAGAAGACTACTGTGTTCGAGACAAAAAACAAATTTTCATTGGAGATGTTCCAACAACGTATTTTTTTTTTGTCACAACAATTTAAAGTTCATTACCTCTCTAGGTGAGCTGTGTCAACAGTTCTCAAATCATATCAGAGGTGGGAAGTCCAGGGGTCAGAAAATAATGAGCACATGTTTCTGCCACCCACAAACTCAGCTGATTTCACTAATTAGGTCTAACTCCTGGCTGTAGAATTTTGCTAATTAGAGAATCCAGGTGAATGGATTTAAATACTGGGGAGGACTTTTACTTTCTGAACCTGGATTTTCCACCTCAGCTAATTATGAATTTAGTTTCACAGAATAATGTTTAAAGGAAGAAATTTGTTTTGTGAACTGATGGTGTTTGGGAGTTGCAGTGCATTGCTAGATGGGACTGATAATATTCTCAAAGAACAGGAGGACTGATGCCGGTCTACCTGGGAGAGAGCTGAGAGGGGCGGGTCTGAAAATAGACCAACTCCCACCATGCTGGAGAACTAAATATGATCCATTAATGGATCTGAAACATCTGCAAAACAGTTTGATGAAAACATTTTAAAATGGCATGTAAGAAACCTTAATAAATTATAAGTATAAAAAGCAGCATTGATCGTGAAATCATTATATTTTTCAGAATTTTTGCACTCAAGTGATGTCTCGCTAGAGAACAGCAAGAGAAGCAAAGCCGACGGGTCTGGTGTGGATGTCACAAGTGACATCTTGCACTGCTTCTGCGATGTAGATGAGCCATTACAGTTAACAGAGAAAACATTTTGTACTGTGAAAGGGTGATTTATACTCCAGTCAGGGGATTTGATTATTGCAGATGAATATAGAAAGCATTGCAACATGGTTAGTAATGACTAAATAGGTCATTCTATAAATATACTGATTTCTCAGTTCCAAAAGTTACCATATTTGTAGAATGACCAGTTTAGTCATCCTGACATTTGAGGTTTGAGTTAAATATGTTTCTTATGTAACTAAAATCATTCCTTAACAACTTTCAGTTTAGTTTTTACCATCAAAGAATACTTACACTGCTATTTTTTCCAGTGGTTTTAATCATAACAAAAATACAAATATTGGTTAGCCACAAGCTTATGATAGATTAATACATTTTCTTACTCAACATGATTAGGATTAATTATGTCTTTTAAGCTGTATAATGTCTTCTAATTATTATTATTTAATGTAGGTACAAAATTGAATTATATGGAGTCCGATATCTAGTTTTTAGATCATCCTCTGTGAGAGACCGGCAATATAATTTGATTTGGCAAACTTGCGCATGGTCCACTCTCTATCTCTGATCCCCCTCCACAAACATTAAAGTAAGCCTTAGGGTAATTAGAGCCACGCTGAGTGACTTTTTTCTTGCCTTCCCCTCAACAGGCATAAAGAGGTGTCTCCATGGCGTCTCCTTTCTCTGCACATCTAACTTCCCCTGATGAGACACAGAACACAAAGATATTTATGGGGCCAGAGGCCCAGCGTGGCTACAGAACACGCACAGACCACAGTCTCTGGGAGAAAAAG
Organism: Anguilla anguilla; assembly: GCF_013347855.1. NCBI lineage: Eukaryota > Metazoa > Chordata > Actinopteri > Anguilliformes > Anguillidae > Anguilla > Anguilla anguilla. The sequence goes on from NC_049211.1 coordinate 30,420,036, forward strand.
TTCCTCAACTCTTTCTGAATCCATTTATTATTTGGTGCATTTTACATATTTTGCTGAAATTACATTTATCAACCAATAATACGAGGTAACACCACCACAACACAACCACATAATTAATCAAATGTATGAAAAAGTGTAAGAGACTGCACATCTGTTATGAGCTCATCACATAAATCCCACTTCTAGGGATATTTTGTACCAGGAAACACTTTATTTTATGTCATTGTAAATTTTAATTTACGTGAAGTGCACTTTACGTACTCCGAGTCGAGACTTCGCTTTGCCACAACACTCGAGAGACCAAAGAAGCTGCCACTTACCCGTCACAGCCAACAACAAGGGAACCGCACCTCAACCTCAACCCTTTCTGAATCCATTCATTATTTGGTGTATTTGATATATTTTTCTGAAGTTACATTTTTCGTCTGATAATACGAGGAAACACCACCACAAAACAACCACATAATTAATCAAATTTATGAAAAAGTGTAAGAGACTGCTCATCTGTTATGAGCTCATCACATAAATCTGACTTCCAGTAATATTTTGTACCAGGAAACACTTCTTTTTTATGTCACTGTAAATTTTCTCTGTGATAGCATGACAAAATTGAGTAATAGCTAAAAATATTTAAATAATTAAGCATTTATTAAATCAACAGCTTCTCAGCTTATTTATGCAAATGTTTACATACCCCTTACAACCAAGCTTCAAAAACTATCACAAATATTATTTTACACAACGCCTCTGCTAATAATTTGAGTGATATACCAATATTCATGGTCTTACTGTGTTTGAAATATAAAACAAATGAAAACTTTCCTTCTAAAATAGTACAAATGAATGTAGATATTTATGAAGTCTTGAAGTATCTTGCTGTTATATGATTATTTTGTATTTTGTATTTCTGAATTAAATAATACATAAAATGCACACAACATGGCCTATGAAGATTTATTTTTAAAGTATCACAAAATGATGCACATTTCCACTGACAAAGGTTACCTCAAAAGTGTGCAATTAAGCTAGTTCTCAAAACTGCTAATCACAATCAAAAACTGTATAACGACTCCATAAGTACAAAGTCTTTAGCCATTAAAAAAAAAAAATCTAACATTGTTCCAAGTTAATTGTGACTCTCGAGGGGGTGACAGTGCATGAGCTCCATTTTGTTTGCATTCATGAGCCTACCATAGACTTTATCTCAGATGCTTTTCTCTCCTCCAGGAGGGGAGCTGCCGGCTGGAGTTTGGGAAACGCAGGAGGTGGATTTGCGGAGGGTATTTGAGCGTTGTGCTGCCGGGAGAGCCTGCTCGGGTGAGATAAAGCTGAAGTGCGTGTACGTGAAGCGCGCTTTACGTGCTCCGAGTCGAGGCTCTGCTGTTCCACAACACCCGAGGGACCGAAGCTGCTGCCACTCACCCCACACGACAAGGGACCCAAGCTCACGCACAGCAGGAAGAAGCGCCAGGGCTGACAGGCCTCTCTACACACAGGCTGAGGTGTTCTTTATACAGCGATTTTTTTATCACATGGTTTAAAACATGCTGACTCTTAATAGAGGCAGATTGAGGAGTTAAAACGGAAATACTTTCGTAAGTATTGTCCCTCTTACTTGTGATGAGGGTTACCTTGTGCAGTGTCACTGTTAATAGTTAGTGTAAAGCAACATTTTTGGTTTGGCTCATTAAATTGAAATGAAAATCCTTTTTTAAAAATAATTGGGATGAAGTCACTTTCCTGGCTAGGGTTAAACTTTGAAGTGAAATGGTTGTGAGTCGGACTATAAATTTATCCTGAATGCTATCGACTTTATGCCTGATAAAATTCGGTAACCTTGCAGCAATACGGGTCTGTGTCAATGTGACAACTGCCAGTTATAAGGTGAAAAGTGTACAAACTCAATGGTGTGTTAAATACATCCTTCATGGAAACTATTCACGCCACATAAACCCAATCAGATCAAATCACTCCACCGGTATTCACCTCTAGTGAAGACTCCTCAGCAAAAACATCACAGAAAAATTTTCAGTGTTAAATAAACTTTTACAGAGTACATACGATTGCTATTGACTCTTGTACTCTGTTAGAGTTGAATTAACACTGGACATTTGCTGTGGACATTGCATTGTATTTGGATACAAACTGCCTCAGAAGTAAATCAAATAAAATACTGTATTTTGTGTTGTGGAAATACAAAAATTAATTTTTTGAAAACACTTTACTTAGTTGTTAGAGACCACATCATTTTTTTTAATGTACCCTTTTTCAATTATTTGTCTACCCTGGGCAAACGGAAGAGGCTTTGCTAACTAACAAAGGTCTGCAGTATGTCCTCTAATACCATGCCAAGTCTTGCGCAGTCAGTGTGGAGTTCTATTTTTCAATGGTGACTTCTCTCTGATCCTTCTACAGTAGACTTCTCAGCATTTCACATGGTTGAGCACTAAGTCCTGCTGTCTTCCTTGACTTCCTTGGGAATCAACAGCAGCTCTCAACCGCTCAACTGATTTGCTTTCCTACTTCGATAGTCGCCTGGGTGGGGGGTAGTCCCCCAGAGTCCTGTCCTTAATCTTCTCTTCTCCTTACTCTCTACTAAAGCTGGTGGTAAGCAAACTTTGGCTAGTTCATATGAAATAAATGCTGGAAAATAACACGTTTGTGGAGAAAACAAAACTTTGCATGGACTTCGGCCACTGCAGCGCGCACATCTCTGGTAGCCGAGATGCTCGCACACTGACATAAATGAGGATATTGCCTGCAATTGAATATCTAAAATATAAGATGGATGGCAGTGTCCCCTCTCCTCATGTGGTTGTGTGGATGAACATGCTATTTTATACTTCTTTCCTTTTTCCAGTGCTAAACAAATTGAATAAGTGACTCTGAAGTCATCAGCGTCCACCTGTAAAAGTTTCTTCACCTTTACCGCAGCCATTGCTGTTCTGTGTTTGGTGCGGCAAATGTTTCCCGTGGTTATCACAACTGCAGAATCACAATCAGTGCCCGCCACTGGCGTGGAGTATCACTAGATAAACAGTTCAGAGCTGCAATGAATACACGCATTTGTATGCGGCACCGTGTTTGGCCGTGGTCCAATTTTGGCTGAGTTTCCCGTCTTATTAAGTGTACTCCCAGCCTAATTCTCTTGGTTCTGTCACCTGGCCTCTCCTGGTCTGTCATATCACCGCTAAGCAGAAGACGCTAACGTTCCGCGGGCAGTTGAGGTGATGCCCTGCTGGCACAGTGCCAGCACCATGGACACCATTCGCATTCCTTGGGCGGCTGGGTCGGAGATACATTGCTGTAATCTGCAAACCGCCCTGCAGAGTTTGTTCACCCTTCATGGGTTCCTAATTAAGTTACACAGAGGCTCCACTTGATGATATCCAAAGTATATTTGAAAAGAAATTCTACAAGCATATTTTTAACAGCCACACCCTTTGCATCACTATAATCAGAGGAAACTGATTGAGGCAAAGTGCCAGGTTGCTGTCAGCATTTTCAAAGGCTTTCTAACTGACAATATTCAAGTTGGCCTCACTCAGTCCAGAGCACCACTATAAAAAGAATATAAATCTAACCACTCGAAGTGCAAAATCAAGCTGGCCGAAGTCCTTGGAAAGGTTGACTTGTCTCAATAGTGGCATGATGGGGTGAGACCAGGTTTTCAATTCATTTGGCAGTTCTAGATTGACTTCTTGAATCAAAACGCTGTCACATAATTTTCAGTTTGGTTTTGAAGCATGATTGGTGTGCAAATGCAGTCCTTACTCATGTCATACTCCTCAGCGCCAAACTGAGAGCAATGTGCAGACTGTGAAGAATGTTCTAGAAATTCACACTGATATTTTGCTGGGTATTTATAGCCTCGTAAAGCCTTTGTGTGCTGTCACCGATGTGCTTTACAACTTTATTGCACACAGCCATCGTGCATTAAACAAATGAGCTGGCAACTTCTCTCCTGTTTACAGCTTATACGCAGCGTCCATTTTCATCTTGTGACATTGTTCTTTCAATTCTTTAATTAGACGTCACTTTGTGCTTTAATTGCTTCGCCATGAAGATGGACATACGTCAGCTCTTACGAGTAGATAACTTTATGGAAGCACATACTTTAACACACTGTGCAGCACTATGTGCTGCAACACCACAACACATAATTACCAGCTTGATGGAAAAACAACAGAGAAGATTTGTGGCAAGATAGGACTGTGGAAAAAACTGCTGCGACAGAAATTCTCCCCTCTATTTCAAATTACAAGGGCTCTTTCACAGCTAGTGCTGCTGGTACGGTTGCATAACGTTGCAAGCGGCCCGTAGAGATGCGGTCGCAATCAATCACGGTGAAGACGCGCCACTAACAAGACATTAAGCATGAGAAAAGGGGGAGCGCTCCCTTCAAAAGCACAACCACATGTCTTCATTGCTGGCCTGCACGTTTGCAGGCAGGAACCATCATTCCGCAAGCGATTCGGAAACATAACCGCAAACATAAAAAGCCTGTGCGATGCGCGCATCCAGTAGGCTGGCAGGTTTGTAATGAGCACCACCGGTGGACAGAGACTCCCAACTCGGGTGGCTCGCTCACACGACTGCCTCGTCTTTTCTGCCATCGTGATCTTTTCAGCAAGGCTTGTTGTGGCAAGCGGAAGATAGAAGGCTCCCCCGTCCCCAGGTTAAGTCCACAGCTGGTAGCTCTTTCTCTCAGCTCATTGTCTCTGAAGCATCCCATCTATTCAAATGAGAAAGCCGTAAAAAAAGAGCCCCATTAAATGGCCTCACCTTTCTGGTACACAACACACAAATCTCTTTTAAGCAGAGAGAGGACCAATTAGACTCACATGGCGGGCCGGTCGTGCATCACTGTTCATCTTAAATGCACCACAAAACAGAGCCTTGGTTTACTATGCGTTATAAGCAAGCGAGGAGGACGGACGCAGCTGGTGCTGGATGATATTTGGCCTTCTGGTCACAAGAACACTTGAGTAGCTTCCTGCCACGCACCACCTCCTACCCGTGAGTCTCACTGTACAAAAGTAAATGATTTAGGGCCAGTTTCACAGGCACAGATTAAGCTTAGTCCTGGACTAAATCGAGTTTTGGATGGAGAATCTCTGTAATCGAGAGCTAGGCTTAATCTGTGTCATCTTAAAATGTATTATTTCTATGAATATGACTTCTTTCTTGAGGAATGATAGAAGTTACCTCGTTGGCTGTGAAAAAATTTTTAAAACAATGTTCGAGTCTTAAAAAAATGAGAAATTGTCTCTCTCACTCTGTCTACCTGTTCTTTTTGCCGTCTGATCATTTGGTCATCCTTTGTGTCGAACGAAATTCAGGCAGCCTGTGGCGTTTCAGACGGAATAACAATGGCGCTAATAGTTCATCAGAATTCAAAGACACATCCTCGCTGCTTAAGGGCAGCCCCTCTCTCTCAGATTCCCTCACACCGAGGGGACGGCCGTCAATCTGCATCTGTCACCGCAAGAGGCGGACCGCGTGCCGCGGGCGATATTAACAGAGTCAAAAATATTTTCTGCTTTATATTCGCGCTGCATCTCTCCCCGGGAATAAACGCCTTGCCTGTCAAACCCCAGGCCGGTCGTGCGAGAGTCTCACAGCAAATCCCCGCAGACGTACCAAGTCCACGCAGAGGCCTGAGTGGAAAGTAATCTCTGAACAATGTGCCTGTCCAGCAGCCTGCCTTGCTTATAAAGACAGACTTCCTCCTGAGGAAGTGATCAGCCATTCCGGCTCAGCTCGGCTCTGGGACTCGCACACTGGCTCCTTCTGTCCTGTTTTTCTCTGAGAAGTGGCAGTTGGAATTTCTAATGAAAGCTTTTCTCCTGTCAGTCTTTGAGTACATGTTATTCAGGCTCAGCTGTTTCGAAAAGAAGGGGGGGTTTGAAAAATCTGATGGAAGCATGGAAATCTTTTAGTGCTTGGGGATGGCAATGCTTTTGTTTAATGATTAAATTAAAACTTGCGTAAATTACACACTGGAAGCATCAGTTTTTTTTTAAATCAAAGCCATAATTACTGATTAACAGAGGTGGGTAGTAATGTGTGCTCCATTACATATATTTATCATTAAGCAGACTATGAAGGGATTTGTACTTGTCTGAGTGTTTGTTTGAAGCACATTTTAAAGGTGCATTTTTTCTTTTACCTCTATTACATTTTCCAATTTACCTCCATTACATTTTCTCTCTCTGGTCCATAGGTTAGAGCTGCCTGGAGCCTGTAGCAAGCATTTTATTCTATAGGCTAGAAATTAAACTATGCAGCAATATTACAAAGTTCCATTCGCTAGCACTACTGTATGTCTGTCAATTTGAGGAAACATAATGAAAAACTGAAATAAAATAAAAGCATTGTTATGTGAATGAAAATCTTTTCAAGTAATAGTAAGAGTATCCCTAATAAACATTACATGAGTAAGAGTGAAAAAGTATCTGGTATAAAAACTACTCAAGTAGTCACAGTCACCATAGCATTTCTAGTGGACGCTATTGATAGACAGTTTGGTGAAATACCTTAAAGCTTATGTAAAGTCGAGTATTCATATCATAGATTTGTTTTTTTTAGGAGGACAGACAATCTGTCCCTCCTTTTGTGTACTTGGCTTTATTCAGGTACGTAGAAAGCAGACAGGGTAACTGACAGAGAAGGGATCACAACTCAGAAGGTGCACTGGCAGGGCATCAAACCCCCACTGGCATGGAGAAACTGGCATGTGGTTTGAGGGGAGGAAATGTAGATGGGGGGATAGATTAGGGGGACGGATGTGGGGGGAGGGGGGCAGATACAGGACAGGGGGAGTGGATATTGGGGAGAGGGATAGATTTAGGCAATGGTAGGATGGATGTAGGGGAGGGGGTAATAGATGTTGGGCGGGGGGAATAGATGTATGTAATGATGGCGGTAATAGATGTGGGTGTGAGAGGGGGTACAGTATTGAAGAGTGGAGGGCAGGAAGGATGGAGGCATACTGGGGGAGTAAGCAGCTGCTTATCTTTGTTCATGAAAATTGTACGTACTATTTATTCAATTGGTATGATAATAAAGATGACCTGTGAAGAAGGGGGCTGGAGGTGGGCAAAAAACCCAAAAAGTGTCAATAAAGCTTAAAAATGAGGGCAGACTGTGAGGATCACTGTATTTCAGTGAGGGGGGGGGGGGGGTGGTAGAAAAAAAATCAGCTCAGATTGCAATTTCAGGGAAGATAGATCAATGTACCAGGGGAGCTCTTTGAGATTAGCCGCTGACAGAAAACTTTGGCGGGTAATGTGCTTCTTAATCCTTTTTTGTGATTTGCAACCGGGGCATTTTCCTGGTGTTGTCATGCTTCCCACCCGAGGTGATGTCATGGTTTCTTATTACCTTGATTCCCCATCCCTACAGATTGCATTAAAAATGCACCAATGTGTTGAAAGAATTAAGACCACCAACAGCCCCATGCCTGCCCCCCCCCCCCCCCCCCCCCCCCCCCCCCCCCCCCCCCCCCCCCCCCCCCCCCCCCCCCCCCCCCCCCGACATATGTTTAATTGTGATTTTAAAGTTTAATTTTGTGATTTCACTCAGTAAATATTATTTCATATTTATCATCATTTTAATTTATACATATATTGTAATTTATTGTCATTTTAATGGATGGCTTCTGGGTTATAAACAAATGAAGCATAAACTATCAAAGCTTTTGGTGTGAATGTGCATACACGCAGATCACTGTCTTGAAGCTCTATATTTTCAGTGTGTCTTCTTATAGAAGAAACTTTCAGCTTGCAAAGAGTGACAAACCACAACAGCAAGAACAGACAGATTTGACAACACTATAGAGCTCTTTTACTCAGTCACATCTATAATGCATGCGCTAGAACAAGGCATTCTCTAGCTCCCAGGCTTGTATAAAAGAAGAATAGAGAGAGAAACCTTTACAGCAAGCCAGCACTCAGAGCACATTGCAAAAAAAAAAAAAACACAGGTTCAGCCAGGGCTGAAATGCCCTTCCAGGGACAGATTTAAGCGGTATGAAATAGGTTGCCGCTAATGAACATTATGAAAGGCCTTTGCTTATGTGTGTCCTGCATGTTTGGGAGTTAATATTAAAAGTGAAAAATTGAAGAGTGGTTGAATTTGTCATCCGCAGGCACAAAAGTGGAGAGGTTTTTGCATTTTTTGAAAGCGTTTTACATTGAATAGTTCTTTTTACAGACCAGCAGGGATAGCAGTTGCAGATCTGCTCTTGGAATGTGAAATATTTCTCAGAGCAATTCCTTATCTTCCTCTTTTGAAATGTGTCAAATTCCCAGTAAGCTAGAAGCTAGATATCCAGAAACATCTAGCATGGAAGATTTCAATGTTTAAAATACCATGTCCTTTTTTTAAAATAATAGTTCAGCAGCAGTTCACAGCCACACAATATAAAACTGGTGGTATGGTGGTACTAATATCACACTGAACACTTCCTGCTCTGGCCTAACCATCTTAAAATGTGTTAAAACAAGGAAACTGCCTGACCACCTGCAACCTACAACAGGAAAGTACAAACATAAAACATAAACAGAAAACAAAATGAGGTAGATTCAAATTGTAACACATAAAAGCAAGGGGAGTCTTAAAAAGGAGTCTGAGTCAAAAAGGCATATCTCTTCCCAAAGGAATCTCTCAAAAGCCCCCTTCAACTGCCATGTCTTCAGGCTTTATCCACTTGGCTGTTAAGAGAACACAGGTGTGCATCGTCAGGCACTCAAGCCCTAATCAGCTCCACCTACAGGATCGAGACACGCACGCAGACTCAGAGCAAGGGAATGTAACACTGTAGCACAGTAGAAAAGCGACGCCTTCATTTTTTTTCATTTCAAGTTTATTTATATCACACATTTTCATGCAACTGAAGCTCAACTCGCATTAATAAAATAATAAAATTAAAATAAAAAACAAAAGAAAAATAATAAAGCAATTGGACAAAATGATAAAACAATAGTGCTTAAACATTGGCCATCATTACTGCATTGCTACCAGTCATTCCTGAGGTGCTGCTGATTGTGCATTAAGACCCACATAGATAGTCAGTTCCAGTCGATTCTGATTATTTGTTTAAAAGCAGGCTTGTCCGCCTACCATCTAACCCAATCTTCCGGCGTCTTCCGCGCTTCGTAATGAAACGGTTGAATTACGCCGCTATGACTTCCCAGGAGCGCTGATGGGCCGTTCAGTGCTGGGTCAGATAAGGAGGGCGCACTCAGTCACGGTGAGCCTGACACTGTACGCCCCTGCTTATCGAGGGTACAGTTACTTTTATTGGTTTGAGGCCGCTGTAGCTGCTATATGTCATGCTACTGACAAAGGGTGGACAGGGAACTGGGAGAGTGTGGCTTTTCAGTCCCAGGAACAGAAGAGGGGCAGTGTGCTAGTTTTAGGGTCATTTGGGATGGTGAGTCATTCACCGGTTGCTGTTTTTCTTTACCAACATTCTGATCCAGACTTGCAGTATGTATGAGCTGACAGTTCGCAGGGAAGTGATGTGGCATGGGAAAATACAGGCAGACCCAGTTAGCACCAGATAGCTTCCAACTGGACCTGGTCCTATCCCGGCTAGCACAAGCTAACTCCTTTGAGAGGGCAATATATCCTGTCCCTTGTAGAAGGTCATAGGTGTTTTATACACCAAAGTATTCAGTGTAACATTTTACTCTGAATACTTTTTCTTGGGTGGCCACCCAATTCCCCCCCCCCCCCCCCCAATTACTTCCAAAATGAGTCCTGTGGTGACGGTTTGTAGTTCTACTTCCTTTGGGGCTCTGTGTTCAGAGCTGAGCCTGAGCGATAAGAAAGGAAAGCTTCCATTATAAAGGGCAGCTAATAATCTTCATTAAAAAATAAAGATGCCCTTAGGGTAATTCTCCCTGTCTGTTTTTCAAAGCTCTCATCCTCAATCAGACTGCTATGGGGGTAGTAGAGATAGAGAGGGAGAGAGAAAGAAAGACAGAGAGAGGGAGGTATAGGTGGTGTATTATTGGTCCAGTAAATTTGGTTTTCAGAATGAATTGCATTAACGAGAGCCTTGCGGCTGATGGCACCATAAGGGCTCTAAGACACGGCTGAGTAAACTTAGAACAATTTCTAGACTATCCTCAAAACTTCTCACGACCCAGCACATATTATAGCTGCCACACAAACCTACACTTTTCCTCTTGTGACCATTACGTGAACAGAGGCACGCTTGGTCCCAACAGGACATCTATCAAAACCACCCTGCTCTTAGGCACTCGTTTCTCAATCAGAATTTAAAATTAATAAATGAAAATATAGGCTTTCAGCACAGCGTCCTGGGGAAATCAATCAGTTCCTACCGACTATGCTTTGAGAATAGCTGTCAAGTGCAAATACAAAAAATAGTTAAGTAGCATTAGAATGGCTGTACAGAAAAGTCTTGTTCCCCACCTAATAACACCGTGCAAGTGTGTAATTAAATCAGTGCGTTAACAATGTTGTGGACCTGGAAGTGTCTCATTTAAATATCACTGTGTGCTGATGACTTGCTAGGAGATTTTTATTAGGTGGAACCAGGGTGGAAGACGGTTAATATGTGCAAGATCGTGAAATGTTATTTAGATAAATCCTCTCTGCTCAAGATGATAAACCCAGATTGGGGGCGGGGGTGCTGTTGTATGTGAACTGTATGTGCTGTGCTTCAGGAGCAAAATGGGACCTCAAGACAAAACTGATACAGAGAATTAAAATATCCATGAAAAATCTGCTCAAACATCCGCTGAACACAATAAAACTCGAAAAAGCATTTGGACTATCCCAAATTATCCTGCGTGACATTCTGTCTTCCTGTATTGTCGCTACATACGCCGTGCACAAAAAAAGCACTGCAGAAAAGCATGAAGCATCCTATTAATATTTTATATCTTGATATCCAGACATCCAGTGCACATCTTATATTTTTGCCGAACTGTGGTAGGCCTTTCATGCTATATTGCTGGCAATTAACTGACAATTTATACACCTTTAGCATTTTTATACACTATCCACTTATACAGCTGGACATGTTCTGAAGCAATTCAGGTAAAGAATTTTGCTGAAGGGTAAAACAAGTGCCCTAACTGGGTTCCTTACCCATTACACCACACTGCTGCTTATGTACTATGTACAGTAACGCTGAATGCTGTAGGCACTTCTTGATAATGTTCTCTTCTCTTTGTTCATTTTTATTTTTCTCAGAAGGCATTTTGTGAGTCTGATCCTTATAGGCGTGGAACTTCATTCCAGCCTCCCCAGATGTGAACTGAAAGAACCTGGTGTCATCATTTTGGAGGTTAATTTAAGCGAATCTCTTAGCTCATACTTGCTTCTTGTGCCGTACACCACCGCCCTCACCTACTGTCTCAACTGTTCCGCTTGAGCAAGAGGAAACAGAGAAGAAATTTACATTTAAATTCGGCAGCTAGTAAATTAGAAACGTGCGGTAGAATTGGTTTTGCATGCTCTCTGTGAAGCTTAAGTTAATTACTGATTAAAAATAAAGCTGATGGAAGAAGAAAAAGATATTTCTACCTCATCAAATAGGCTTCCAGGACGCCCCACTCTTCGTGTTTATTTTCTGCCACAAACTTCTTCCGACAAGTCACTGGACTGAGGAATTAAAGCGACTTCAATATGGTTTGTGCTATAGCACAGCGTATGTCTCTCCCATATGATCTCAAAGGGCATGAAAACAAAGCAAAAAAACTGGCTAAATAAACACACGAGACAAACACAAATGCAAAAAAAAGCAAAAAATAAACGTGTCACCAGATGTACTGTAAAGGTTGAAAAATACATACAATGCGAAATAAAGCTGAGCTATACAATGCTTCCCTGAATATGCAATAAAAAGAAATCTGTAAAAGGTATCTTCAAACGTTTCATTTTAATATTCAAACCACACAATACCCCCTGAAAACAACACAATGGCAATAGGAGCATGACATAATCCCTGAATGAAATGACCTTGGAAGTGCCTCTGCTGCTATAGACACTGCTGCCGTGTTGGCAAAACAGACAGCGATGAGTGCACTTCAGCCAGGCAGAGTGCCTATTGTGCCCGGGCTGCATTGTGTGCCTACTGTACGAGTGGCCAGCACCACCCTGTCTCTGCATGCCGGCAATTAAGGGCATTTATATTCAAGCGCCTACCCTGCGTCCTTGCCTCTCCTTGTACTGTGAGTGTGGGAAGGTTTTCCTTGAAACCTTTACAGGATTCCTGGTTTATCTGGGTTATGGGGACGACCCCTCTTATAAAGGAACTAATGCGACGCCATTCCCTCTTTCATTTCGTTTACGGCGGATGAAGAGCATTGGTGCTTTAAGGGGACCAGGTCCAGGGACGCCATAATGGATTATTCACTGGCTCTGGAGTGCTTCGCGTGAGTGTTTTGCTGCCAGCTGCATGCTAATTCGTCTTTTCAGCACCAACTCTTTCTTCAGCCATAACCCATCAACATGCAGGATTTATGACACCAATGGCCTTAACAAAGTGACCAAATGAACAGTCAAACTGCAACATTAGGGGAACAGTTAAAAAAAACAAATTCTGTAAATACCGTTGGATTTTGGCCCGTAATAATCAATATCTTAACCACAGGCGAACAGTCAAATTTTATATTTTGAAAGTGGATACAAATACAGACATTTTTTCTAATGTGACTATTTTACGAACATTTGCTAATTAGCTAATGAATAATGAAGAGTGTGAATTTGTATATTAGTTTAAATACTTTTTTCTCAGTTAATTAATTCTAGGAATTAACTAATTTTGAATACATTTTAGGAAAGGATTATTTAGGATGAATTCCAAAATCTTTTTATAAATGAGACCCCAGAGTTCCAAAGACAATGGCTGCATAAGAGACTGACAGAGCTACTGTACAGCAGCCACTGAAGCAGAATCTTTAATAGGCGCCCTACACAGCAGGGTACTCAAATTTGAGTTTTTGTTCTATCCGTCTAATCAGAGACTGATTTAGACAGATCATAAAGTCAGCCAAACAACCATCAGGTTAAAAAGAAAATAGGTGGAACTGACGGCCTTAAGGGCCAGATTTAGCATCGTTTTCAACTTATAAATAAATAACAAACAAATAGCTGCCAGTTCACAGAAATAAATCACTGTGGCTAAAACACTTGTCGTTCATGGTCTTGGCAATAAAGCACTTTTTCAACCTTTCCTGGGATCAGGTAATGGCCAAGATAGCTTTAAGGGTGACAGTGGAGTCAAATAAAAATAAAAGTGTGATCTCTGTGCTCGAAATAACATATTTTTCTCAATTTATTTATTTCTTGCGGAAACTCTCTCAATATAGGCGTATTGACAGAACCCCGCCCCCTTCAAAAGCAATTCAGGAAGATTTAATAAGAGTAAAAATAAGAATAAGATTTGCAATAAGAATAGGTCATGCAGCCCACCTACGATCATCTTTTACTAACAGACTAGAGAGTATCCAACACTGTGTCAAGCCTGGACGTGAGCAGCTCAAGGGTCTCTGCTTCTTCTACACAACCTGGCAAGCTCTTCCACACATTGACAACTCCATATATATATTTTTTTTAAACTTTAAATGACTGATGACTATGGCTGTTCACATTCAGTCCTCCATGGATGCAGTCTGTCTACACTGTCACATGTTCAGAGCAGCTCATCTCAATGGTGCAATCGGGCTGGCCGGGAGCCAGAGACATTGTAACGGTTCTGGTCCGGTAGGCAGGCTGCCCGGCGTTCTCCGTGTCCAATACTGTACACGGATATGATGCTTGGGAATAATTAATACAGATATGAGATATGATGCTTGGGAATAATGAATACAGGCATATGCCAAGCTGCAAGCAAACAGTAGATATGCACACAGCGTATTATCTGTCCCAGTCCTGGCATGCACACATCTTTGGGAACACCAGGGGCTGTGGAATATTTTAATCAATGGGCCTTGCAAACAGCCATTAGCCAGCTTCAAGATTTTCATATAAGAAATATATACAGTATATGTAACAAAAATTATGTTTCAGTAAAATCTGGTTGGAGGAGGTTAGACCAGTTCAAAGTGTCACGTTTGAGAAGGTGTTGTGAGAAAAAAGTTAGATTGTTAGTTATACTGACTGAAATCTTACCTACTTTGACTTTTTTTGAACACAGGTAACATAATGGAATTGGTCTGTAGTGTAAGTAAAATAGGCACTGAAGTTATGTTTTGATGTGAGGAGCCAAATAAACATGTTGTGGCAGGAAGGTTATTGTCAGCGAAAAATTGCAAAGAAGCTTAAGATTTCCTGGTGCAGTGTTCAGTCCACACACAGAAGTGTCCAGCTAATGGGTCCAGCTGTTATTGTAGGTAGAAATGGAAAAACAATTTATATTTTGGTTTGTTATTCAATAAATGTGCACATATTAACTGAATTCATCTCTACCTAAAGTATGTTTGGAAGCCCCACACACACCCAACTAATGAAATACCAAGCGAAAGAGGTAGAGCGTGACAAAAACAAATATGAAGCCTGGCTGACAAAATAAAGGTTTAACTTTGTTGTAAAGAGGCGGCAATAAAGGTATGCTTGACTTTTCAAGTGTTTCAGGAAAACTGCAGTCTTGTGCTGTGTCTCTTAGACTTCATGATCTCATGCTTCAAATGGTTGTGAGCACAGATCCGCTATGGCAACTCCCTAGTCATTTGGTCATGTAGGACCGCTTTCAAATGAAAAGTCAGCAGGTAGAAAATAGTCTGTCTGAATGGGGGATCCCATGTGAGACATTAATATATAAGGTAATGGTTTGCAATTCCACCCCCATCCCCCACCCCCATACATGCACACTCTTTATATAAATTAATATTCATAATAACATCCAGCTGATACTTTGGTGAGTCAGTTGCTAACTATAAACCCCTGTGGCATCATAATGTTGAATCAGATACCAAAAAAACACATAATTTATCAGCAGGTGGGCTTCAATCTGACCTACGACTCATATAATACATTTAAATTATGTGTGCAGAGATTTCCACCCCCCACCTGAATATGCTATGAATTTCCCCCCAGTTCATGGCAAATACATCAGTACAAAAAGATTGATTAATAGATGGCAAATACAAACTGTTTCTAGAACGTGGAGAAATGTTCTGGTTAATGCGCTAAGGTCTCATGACTTACAGGTAATCTTTAAGGGACGTCAACTCTGTCGGTCTGGGGAATATTCAGCCTAACTTAAATAACTATAGCATTCTGGGGATGTACTGTACTGAAAACCAAAATTAGATTGCCTGGTTCATGAAACAGCTTTAAGTAAATGGACTGTGTAAAATAAACTGCTTCTGGAAAGAACTCAGGGGCAGAGCCATAGCCAGAGGAAATCCTTTTCCATGCATCTTGCACTGTAGTGTTTTGTTTGCTTTAGTGAACCATGTCATGCATCAAACTGCGCAGTTTATCAAGATTTGGCGAGACGGAGAAAATGTGGAAAATTGTTGTTACAGCTGTTTCTCCAAAAGGGGTGTGCAGAGATTAATATCAGTAAAACATACGGTTACTGAGATTGAACTGTGGTGTCAAATGAAAACGGGAATTTAAACAGTTTTGAAATGCATTTTTGGGAACAAGGTTGAGAAATGAACATGCAGGTGTCTTTTGTATTTATTTTCTTCTTTTCAGAATTTTCATATTTGAAGGTATTTCAGAAAGGCATTATTAAAGGAGCAATAAATGATTTTTATATTTTAACATGTTTTTTTTAAATGGGTGAATAAAGTACTCGAATGGATATTGTTGAGTTTATTGGGAGTGGGTTTTTGCCATTTTTTACTTGTTGGAGCAGTAACTTATGATGTTTATTCATAAACTTGTTTCTAACACAATGCTCCAGTAAACTTGCTGGCTGATGACAACGTGACTCCACACGTTTAATAATGTCTTCCACTAGAGGTTTTCAAACTAACGATCACTTTGCTCTTCCTGTCTATGTACTGTACATCCTAGTTAACATGTCTGTAGGCTAGGCTAGAAGAAGTGCACAAACATATTTATTTGAAATAAAAATTGATGTTGATATTCCCTTTTCTCCATGATATTTCCAAGAACTCGGACTGGCTATAGACCATCTGTCAGTCTTCTGACAGCTACTGCTTAATTGTCCAGCAGATAGCTTTGTCTATGGATGTGGGCCTTCAGTGGATTTTTGGCCCCATCTGCCCACTTTTTCTGTCAGAATCCCCCCCCCCCATACACACACACACACACACACACACTCTGAATATGACTTTAAAGGTCTGTAGCAACTTTGCAATAGAGCTGTGGCCTCAGCCCTCCACCTTTTCATTAAAGGTTGATGCTGCAAACCTGAAGCTAAAGGAAACTCTCGAGGTTATGTTGTTGCAAGGATGATATATGGTTTGAGACGTCCGTATGATAAAAAGGTAATTATAATAGAAAGCAGGGACAGGCCTAGAATAGGCTTTGATGCTTTATCTGTGTGACAGTGTTCCCCCCTTTTTTTCCCAAGGTCAGGACGTAAAGGTCATTTTAAAAGAACGAGAGAGACAGAGAGCAAGAAAGAGAGAGAAAGGCAGACAGAGAGAGACTGCTATATTATTGCACACTTGTTAGTCCTCAAAACCCACTGCCTGCCAAGCAGAGACAATCTTGTTAAAATTAGGTAATGTGTTATTCTGCTAGATAGACCACAAGCGATAGTGGGTCAGTAGGGGGCAGTCTTCCCCTTGGACCAAATAGATGTGCTGTCTAAGGTGCCATCCTTGAATGAGAGATTATGATCCCATGGCACTTTTTTGAAAGAGTAGGGTTGTTAACACTGGTGTCCTGGTCAAATACACACACAGAACTGGCTCTGCATCTGGCCACCTAAACATCCCCTACACCTACCTGAATGCCCAATCCCTTGCATGGCCTGCCCATATTGTTCCTGGCTGCAAAAGAGTGAGCTCTCTGTGAGCCAAACTGGGTAAATAAAGGTTAAATGAAAATGTAAAAAAAAGAAAGATTCTCCCCAATTCCTTCGAAATCCAAGTGGACCCTCAAAGGAGAGCGGGTTTCGGCATGGGCGCTGGCACGTGCCCGGTGGAAGGATACACATCGATCGAGTACCAGAACACATCATCGTTAGACTCGCTTCAGAACGAGGGCACCCACTCCTGAATGATTATCAGCATTAACATGGAAACGGTGTGCGGCAGTGTGTTTGGAATATTTAAGTACCTAAGAGCACGACCTCCACTGCGGATTGTGCAGAGGAGAACTGTGCCTGCCTTATTCTATTAAAGTACGGGAGAACAGACCTTCGGGTAACCTTGCCCCGAAATGACAGTGATCCAGCATTAGCATCAGATTTCTGTAGCATACCTTAAGGCATTCTGAGAGAGTACTTCACGTCCAGAGATAGAGAAAAATACATACAAAAAATATTTCATGCAGTATACTACAGAAATAAATGCATCAAACTTCAAAACAAAATAATTTTAAAAAGTATCAAAATAGGGCATGGGAACATAATGTGTTCCTGTAACTTTTTTGATTAATTTAATTTAGGTTTCTGCATGAAGTGTTTCTGTCCATCTTGGTCAAATGGAAAAAGCTTTGCTAAATAACAATACATCACTTATGACATGACAAATCTTGTAAAGCTTGTACATACAATTTCCTACTCGAACTAACTGCAATAAATCAAGGCTCTATGTCTAAGAACAGAAATAATATTGATCAAGTTTCCCACAGTGTAGCTTTGCCCACAGTATTGTAGTGTTAACCACATTATTGTACAGCTATACCCACACTACTGTATCGTTTTATCTGCAGTATTGTAGTGTTAACCACATTATTGTACAGCTATACCCACACTACTGTATCGTTTTATCTGCAGTATTGTAGTGTTAACCACATTATTGTACAGCTATACCCACACTACTGTATCGTTTTATCTGCAGTATTGTAGTGTTAACCACAGTATTGTACAGCTATACCCACACTACTGTATCGTTTTATCTGCAGTATTGTATTGTTAACCACATTACTGTACAGCTATACCCACAGTACTGTATCGTTTTATCTGCAGTATTGTAGTGTTAACCACATTACTGTACAGCTATACCCAAAGTACTGTATCGTTTTATCCGCAGTATTGTAGTGTTAACCACATTACTGTACAGCTGTACCCAAAGTACTGTATCGTTTTATCCGCAGTATTGTAGTTTTACCCACAGTTCTGACTGCGATGTATGATCCATATCGAATGGCACAATACATTGTGATAAGATTTGCCATTTCCAATGGGAAAAACAATTCTTTCAGAAGTATTATATACCTATAAAATATAAATATAAAATACCTGCCCATAGTCATTCTTTTCTACATCACCACCATTCATCATATTATCTCAATTCTTGTTTGAGTCAAGTGTGCTTATATACAGGGCAAATGGATGCTTGTAAGGACAGGTTATGTTTGCAATTGCAAGTATAAAACAGTTACTGTAAGAAAATGCCAGTGCAGCAAACAGTAAGCTGTTTCGCAATTACTAACATCGTCATCAATTTTTGGGGAATAAATTACAGGGACAATGATGCCACGGTCACTCGTCAGAAGTGCTGAGCCAAGTGGAGGTCTCTGAGTCTCTCTCCAATCTAGTTCAGTCCAGATGTAAGCCAGAGGAGTCCACTGAGAGGTTCAAGAGCTGAGTCTTTAAAAGGCAGGAGCTGGAGAAGGAGAATAGCTCTCCTCCTCCTTCTCCTCTTTGGTGAATGCAGCTTTCTGCCATTCAAGTGACCAGAGATTGAACTGGGTCAAACAATTCAGTCTTACTCAATAAACAGAAATCTCCTTTACTGTACATTTAGAGTGCTCCATCTACAGAACGGAAAGCTCACTGAACAGTTTGCCAATGCCGTGCATCGCTGCTCGAGAGATGTTTGTGGGTGTGCTGTGGGGGCGGGGCTTCTCCAGGCTGGTGGTGGGGTAATGAGTTGCTGCAAGGTAAAGTGTATGTAATTGGGCACAGTGGAAATGGCACAGCACACCGCAGGCAATCACACTTTACGTCGCCATGCCAACAGGGTTCTGCAGCTGGACATTTAGTTCAATCCTGGTTCAATTTAAAAAAGACTGACAGAATATTTTTGTGCTCTTGAACAAGCCCCTGGTGTGTCATTAGTACACCACTGTGAGGTAGCTCTACAAGCACCCTTTGGCGTTTCAGTGATAGAAATCATTCAGAGCAGTGCATGGCATATATTGATTGCTTTGCACATAATATAAATGACAATGTATGAAAATCCATTTCCAGGTAAATGACTCCAGAAGAGAATGTTGATCGATGGCATCCCATTTCTACGTATGATGAAATCTCATCCCACTGCGAGCCTGTTCGCACCACAGCCTTAGGAATACCTATATTGGATGTGTACATGCTTGGAAGATCTGAACTAGAAATTGATTTTCTGCAAGTAAGAGATGCCATCCCTACACTCTAAATGAACAGGTTAATCTATATTATCTTCAACAGGACTCAACGATGAAAATTAGGTTTCAGCGACCACGTACTCCCACAGCGTGTGGAGATTTGCTTCACTCTGTTTGGATGGCTGCTGTCTGCTCTCTCTCTTTATTAGCATATCTGTAATCTGTGCAGAGGCAAAAAATAAGCAAATTAGTGCTGTACACTGAGCAAGTAGCTGTCCTGAATCCCCCCGCTCATGTGCACACACACCAAAAAAGGTATTCAAGCAACTTATTTGCTGCATAGATACTTATGCTCACAAATATTTGTGGTTAGTAAATGAGGTTTTTAGTTTGAATGGTTTTAGCAGATGGTTAATGGCTAATGGCTGCATGGTAGGTGTAGTACAGGGCTCCCCAAGCCTGTTCCCGGAAATCGACCGTCCTCTAGGTTTTCACTCCAACCTTAACAAAACACATCTCATTCAACAGCTAGAGATCTGGTTGAGGCATTGAGCTACTAATTAGTAGAATTAGATGTGCCAAATTAGGGTTTCAATTAAAACCTACAAGATGATAGATCTCCAGGATCAGGACTAGACAGCCCAAGAGTAGTCCAATGCAGATTTTTGTGTGTGCACACTAAAACTGGGTAGAAAAGGAAAACTTCCCCATGGCAACAGAAATGACATTTCTTGTGTGCTGCACTGTGTGATCCTATGCGCTCTACCGTGGCCGACGGACAGATTAACAAAATGAAGACCGCTGAGAAAAAGCTGTCCCTGACAAAATATGTGACCTGACAGTACCCATAGGATACTGCTGGAAAATTTAAGGGTTAAGATGCATGTGCGGGAGCCAGGGCTTTGTATTCGCACATTTGCTTTTAAACATGGGTGCTCAGCGGTGTTCGCTAATGGAACAGCCGAGACTGTAGCCATTCCGGGTCAGAGTGATTGACGAACTAATAGCCTATAATTTCCCGGAGTGTGTAGTGTGGCACCTGAGGTGGCCAATTAAATTTCTCTGGGGGCAAGTTTCACCACATGCACATTGATGTGATTGACAGTTGTGTCCAATGATAAAATACTCATCGGTGTGTGCGCGAGCCAATGGTATCATCTTATGTCAGCTATATTGAGAGCATTTAGGTTCTGTGCTCCGTCTCTTCCAGTTAAGATTAGAAATGCTGAAATGACTGCTTTTTTAAAAAGCCAACAAAGGATGTTTATCTCTGAGTGTGCTTTCATGTAGTGTCCTATTTGTGCAGAAAAAAACAGGAGGGGTAAGGGGCATTTTAAGTGCCATTTTTCCTCAGCAAATCTGCTCATAGTCTTGCACTGCAAAGCAGTTTAGTAGATTGTTAATATAAAAATGATTTTATATTATACTGAAGTTATTTGGACTGAATTTGTTGAAACAATTTCATGACAGAACATTTTTTAATCAACAAAACACTTATCGCATCTCACACAGCCAACACAGAATACGAAGAGACAAGTTAACGTCACTACAGACGTAAAACAAAAGAAGCCATGAATTAAACACATACCTCGTCTATTTGTTGATGAAATTGAATGGGCTTCAACAAAGAAAAATGCATTACTTTGTCGTAAATGAGCAGAGCACTGGGGTGTGCATGGTTATAAATATTGTATTTTTTAAATTAAATGGCACGCTCCACAGATCCATCTGCACAGAGCCCTACTACTTGCGAAGACACCAGTATTATAACTCGAATTATAAACACATATTACATTTCCACACAGGCAAGCAAACAAACAAGCAAAACCAAAAGCGTAAAAAATCCAATATAGTTAGGAAAATATATGTTGGAATATGTCTCTATATTTCTGTGTTTTCTATGTTCCTATATTTCTCTTCGGCTGTAATTCCACTCTTAGATTCTTTTTCTCAAAGAAGAGAATAGCCTCCAACCGGGGAGGGGGGGGGATAAATCATACCCCTAACTGGGGATGAAGAGTCTTCAGGCAGAGGTGGGGATGAAAAAAGCAGAAGATGGGAAATCCCCTCCAAATCCTCCCATCAATTTTCGCCCTCCTTTTACGTTCTCTGTACATAACTGACTGATTGTGCCTTGCCTTTGTGTCTTGTTCTTAATGTCACAACACCTTTGAATGAGAAATAAAATGTTATTAGAGTTCTCAGGTGTGTAGGATTATGTAACTGGGTATGCTATATCCCCTGATGTATTTCTGTTTCCTGTGTTTGTTTTTGTTGTTTCTGTGCTCTGGAAATGACAAGGACCTAGTTTTCCACAGGAACAAGCTCTGGGGCGTATGCAGTACCTTTCAGTTGACTGAAATCTGTATAACAGTCATTCATGATGACTGATTCAGAGGTGAAAAGTCCAGGGGTCAGAAAGTAGAAGTCCTGCCCTGTGTTTATCCCATCCATGAATTGATTTCACTAAATGAGTTCTACCTCCTGGCTGAGGAATTGCACAGATTAGAAAATCCAGGTGATTGGAACAGAATACTGGGAGGGACATTTACTTTCTAGACCTGGTTTTTTTCACCCCTGTGACTGATCTGTGAAGTGCATGCATATCTAAAACATACAGTGGAAGGATCCATATCTTTTCTCTTGAGTATGTTGATTTAGCCTTTACAGGAGTGACAGCTACAATATACTTCCATGACAACATGATCATATATCTTGGCTTGAATTATCATTGAAATTGCACATGCTTGATGTTGAAAATTACTGAGTAGTTTATTATTATTATCCATCCATCCATTATCTATACTTATATGTTATCCTGGGCAGGGTCGCAGCGGGTGCTGGAGCCTATCCCAGCGTGCATTGGGCGAGAGGCAGGAATACAACCTGGACAGGCCACCAATCTATCGCAGGGCACACACCATTCACTCACCAAACCATTCACCGCACATTCATACCTATGAGCAATTTAGAGTCCCCAGTTAGCCTACCTGCATGTCTTTGGACAGTGGGAGGAAACCAGAGTACCCGGAGGAAACCCACGTGGACATGAGGAGAACATGCAAAATCCACACAGAAGGACCCAGGCCAGATTTGAATACTAGACCTTCTTGTGAGGCAACAGTGCTACCCACTGCACCTCCCTGCTGCCCTTATTATTATTATTATTATTATTATTATTGTCAATCACAGGCATGACTGCAGTGCTCCAAAGGGGATTGGAATCTACAACACTCTGGTTAAAATACAGCTTCAAAGTGCTACCGTACGGTGCCAGCAAAGTGCAGCAGCGGTATCTGTGGCAGTGGTAACTGTGATATCGTACCAGCATAGATACTTACAGATTATATGCTAATGAATATCTTAAAAGAACTCTATTGCAGTGCTATAATTTAGTCGCAATAACACAGCGGTGGCCTTGGGCTATGACGCCATTGTGAGCGGAGGCTGTGGTTGCTCGGTACCCACTGAATGTTTAATTGTTTTGTCTGCTGGCCAGACGTGCAATGTAATGTGGAATGCAGTTATTTACTGCCGCATCAGGCTTTCATTGTTCAAAATGACAAACAGAACCGCAGAGCAACGGGAACGGAGGCGGTGCCATAATAAAGGCGTACGAAAGAAAAACGTGATCTTTTTACCAATTATCCTACTGGGGTTCGAGCACGGTACCGATCATGGGAATGCTTAAATGATTGTGATTTATGGATAACGACTTATTCATTCATAAATTATGGACTATTCGAGTATGCGCGGTGTATACACTCTAGACGTCTAGAGTCCCAAGATGTTTGATATAACTACCTTTAAATCATGAGATGTAAAGGACGGGCGAGAAGTTCAATGCAGTCATCAACTGGAGGACAGGCTGGCAATGGCCAGGCCCAGTCAAAAACTATGAGAAATTTGTCAAGAAAGCCCCCCCCCCCCCCGATATTAAGCCTCCCCCACTGTGAAACCCAAGTCCTGTGGCATGTACATTCGGCCCATCACTCCAGATTCCATCATGCACTGCATCTCACCGAAAGCCATGTGAGAGCATGTCTGAGTCGCCATTTCTCATAAACAACAGCATTGGGGCTACGTGAACCAAGCCCACCCTATTGCTTTTGTCCCGTCTTATTGATTGGTCTGTGGGTAATCAGAACCTGGTAGAGAGCAGGACTGACAGTGCCTTTAAAGAGTACCAAATGAGACCTGTACTTATATGATATGCTGCTATGTATGCCAGTGACACCAGTATTGCGCATGATATAACAGTATGACAAAGAAGAAAGATGTTTTGCATTTCAACAGCAGGGGAAACTCAAAAAATGAACTG
Organism: Anguilla anguilla; assembly: GCF_013347855.1. Classification (NCBI taxonomy): domain Eukaryota; kingdom Metazoa; phylum Chordata; class Actinopteri; order Anguilliformes; family Anguillidae; genus Anguilla; species Anguilla anguilla. The sequence continues at coordinate 30,443,803 of NC_049211.1, forward strand.
CTGGCTGCATAAGTACCTAAAGGCTCTTGCTTAACTGGCTTTAATCCTGAAGATTTGGACAAATATGTAAAATCAATAGGGCTTTCTGTGAAAGCTACCGCATTATATTCTATGACAGTAAGGATCATCCCGATTTCAGCACTGCTAAAACTGAATAAAATAGCTTAGGGGAAAAGATTGAAAGATGAATATTTTACAAGGCCGAGGGAGGGAGAATGGGCCTTTGGGCTTGCAGTGGGCCGGACCGTTATCCCACGGAAGCCGAATTCAGAGACATAAAGGGTGTTCCCCCTGGGAGCAGCCATGATGATTCAGAACATTTGCCATATTTTTCATGATTAAACCGGCTGACTCATCTGTAAAAATAAAAAGTTTAAAAGTTTACAGCAACATTACCATACACCCACCCAGCACAACCACGGTTAGGTTTCTGCATGGTCCTGTAGTTGTACAACGTTTACAGGCTCTTTTTCCTATTTTTTTGCTATCAGTGTGAACGTACGCTATTAGAGGAGCTGTCATCACTGTAAATGACAGAGTGGATTGGGGCAGTTCCATGGTAGTGAGGACTGCCTGGGGGTCAGGGCTTTCACTCGTTACTCTGATCTCCAGGTCCTTTCTGTCTCAAGTCACTGAGCTTAATTTTTACCGTGATTATGCACTCAAAGAACGTAGCTATCGGCAAACTTGGTGTTTGGTGGTTTTTTCAAACCAAACAATGCCGGAACGTCTTTTTGGAAGACTGTGTTTCCCTTGAGAGTGGCGTACTTACTATGATAAGTTTTGCTTGTAGATTTTTTTCTCAATGCAAATATACAATAAAGAATGCTCCACTTCTCCGCTGCAAAAATTGTTTAAATCATTCTATATTTTTGATCATTGGATTCCATCAGTGGTTACACTGCTAACGTTTCGTTTTGCATTAGTAGTGGCTGCTGTTGAGTAGCACAGAAACTTATGACCATCCAAACTTTGAACAAAAAAAAAGACACATCACAAGTAAAACACAAGAAATGTTTTGAAATGCACATGATAAACACTTCAGGATATTACCTGTGAAATTAGATAATAATATGCACTATAATATGTAGTGCATGGTCAATATACCCATTGTAACAGTGCATATTGTTGTCATAGACAATTTTCTCAATTATTTGTTAATGTAGTACTTAATAGTTAATTGCCTGTTTGAAGCTGGACAGATTCTAAAATAAATATATTATTAATGCAGATATAAATACATATTGCCCACACAGAACTTGAAATTAAACAACAAGGTTCAATTTGAACGAGGAACTATGAACATAAAGTCGATAATTATAATATTTATATTAAGTGCCTCACAAAAATGTATGAAGCTTGAAAAAACCTGGCAAGCTCATCCAGGATGCTAAAAGAGATTCTCCAAATATTGCTGCAGCGATTGTTTTTGTCTGATTGTAATGAATGCCCAAAACGCATCTCCCACCCTTCAGCTGTTTGGCAGGAGCGTGTGGGCATTTCACGACAGCTCTCCGACAGTCATTAGCCGTGACACTAAATGTGTGACTAAAGCACCCAAATTAACTCCGGCCAACTTACAATAAACGTTATCTAAAACATTTCTCAATAGACAGAGGCAGAGTGAATCGATGGGAAAAGGAGATTTGCGCATATACATCTACATCGATGGCCGTGTGCCAGTCCTATCTTACAATGTGCAAAGAGATAAATCAGCCAAGTGACAGACTGAGACTGTGTAACGTCAGAGTTCACTGACTACTGAGGGGGACGGAGCAGTTAGTCACAGCTGTGTGTGTGTGTGTGTGTGTGTGTGTGTGTGTGTGTGTGTGTGTCTTATTGAATGTGTACATGTGTGCATGTGTGCGTATTTCTGTGTGTGTGTGCACACGTTACTTCTTGTGTCTTAGTAAATGTATACGTATGTGTCTCTCAATTAATATATTGCATGTATCGCAGTGTGTGTTCCTTACTACAGTATATATGTGTACGTGTCAGCGAAATATGTGTATCTTATTGCTTATCGCTTGTGTATGAATGTGTGTTCTGTTTACATAACAGGGTGTGTCTGTGTGTGTATGTGTGTGTGTTTGTGAGAGAGATGTGTGTGTGTGTGTGTGTGTGTGTATGTGTGAGACAACAGAGGGAAGGAGATGTCTCAGCATCAGGGAGCTGCCCTCTGATCTGTGGTGGAGAGGAGGGCATCAGAGTCGTCTCTGACAGAACAAACTAGAGTCGCTCCGCTCAATGGCAGCACTGAGCTGGGAAACATGATTAAAGTGCTCCACTTTCTGCCAATCCTCCCCGGAGCGTCTCAATAAATTCAGCCTCCGGGCTCCGAGAAAGAACAAGGAGGAGAACAGAGAGGGAAGGAAACGAATGGGAACTGCGGCAACAAAGTCTTTTTTAAATAAATAATGGCTGTGTCGTGTTTTGGCTGCTTGCTGAGGGATGTGCTGTGTTCGTTGAGCGGTTAGACTTAAACCTGTTAAATAGAACCAGTTCTACTTAATTTCACTTCTCAAAAACATTCCCAGTCTGGAGGCATCCTTGATGTGACCGAGGTCCGTGGAAGACAGGACTTACCCTTGTCAATATAGGATAATTTATCCTTTGTGTCCAAAATGTACTGTACCTACCTTTGTTTGTTCTTCTGGAGATTAAGTACTTTATATCAAGTTAGATATACTTAATAATACTTGTCCATATTATTTAGAATACGGCTAATTTATGTATAGAGTAAATTCAATACATACGACTGAGCACATTTTAGTAAAGTGAACAAAAACTTGAGTGAACAAAAAACTTGAAATATGTTAATTACTTATTTTAATTTTGACATTATACATATTAGATGCAAAGTGTTCACGACAAAGATTTTTTGATTATTTTGACAAAATGCAAAATGCATAATGAATTTGTCAAAAAGTTTGAGATCTGACCACTCCCTTATATGAAATTCTCTTCAGCTTTACTTACAGAAAATCCTTACAGAAATTTGATGTAACATATTACGTTCATAACATTTACTGTCAAACTTGAAGCTTTGCCAATATCAATACAAAATAATATATTCAAAATCTTATCGACACCATGGTATAATTCGATCTGGGCCTAAAGCAGAAAGGTTATGATATGCAGAAGACAGGAACACTGCAAGTCATCGTTATGTGCAATTAGTGACTTTCTCCTCTGGAAGTGAGAACACAGTTTCCTATTTTAGCGTTCCAGTAATATTCCACGGCTCTTATAAATGCTAGCGAGTTTTAATGTTTGACTGTGCTTCAAGCTAAACTGACAAAACTGACGGAACGTTTTGATTGGGCAATTTATCTTAAGCTGGCCGTGTCCTTGCCTTTCATAACGAAGGGAGATTAAAAGGCCTCATTTAGTGGTAATGGGCTTAATGCAGGCTGACTGTAGCCATTTTGTCTCGTTGCCTAAATGTGAAAAGACGACTATTAATAGCCAAGCACTGCTTCGGCCAGACTGTGAGCTATGACCTTCCTTCATTACCGGCTAATGCTTTGCTCTGTCTCACTTTGCCTTGAGTGAGCAATTGGTGTGTCGAGCCAAGTTTGCCGTGTTCCTGCTCCGGTATGAGGTAATACGCCCGCAAAGCTCACCTGTTTGAATGGAAAAGCAGATTTTAGCGATTTTAGAGAATTATGGATTATGTGATTCTTTTTTTTACCTCTGCTCTCGATGTAATATGTAATTTGAGCGAATATATAAAATAAGACCAGAATAGAAAAGCCTACATTGCGCAGCTAATGGACTTCAATTGAGGAGCAGAGTGTGGGCATCTGTTATGGGCAGACATAGCAGGGGCGCCGTTGGGTGGTGGGGTGGGGAGGGGGGGCGGGGGGGGGGGGGGGGGCGGGGTGTAGGGAGGGCAGAGTGGCAGAGTTAGGATAATTCTGGCCCTGGCTGACAGGGGCCCTCACAAATGATATACTAATATCAAATATTAGAACACTTTTTTTGAGGTGGTGGGACCCAATGTGAGATCTTATCATCGGACCCAAGTCCCTGGTAGCGCCCCCTGTTCGCCTGCCAGTCTTTATGGTACATTGCAGCCCTGCTCTGTCCTGTTCTGTCAACATCCAGGAGGATGACTACCAGGATCTACATTGCCATCATCAGTTCTGGACCAAAACACAAATGGGTCCTCTGGGATTATATGTTCTGTCCAAAACAGACATGTTTGGGATGCTATCAGGTAAAGCATCGGAACGTATTTTCGTCACTTTGACAACTGGAAATAAAAATGACAGACATGTACTCTCCTGTTGTGTGACATCCTTCACATATCAAGATTTATTTATTTATTTATTTATTTTTGGGGAGGTGGGGGTGGCTGTCAATCAGGGACAATTCACCAATAAGGGAACATACTCAGCCCTAATAAGATTCATTAGAAAGGAGATTTCTATGGATTGATGGCTTCTGCTAATACCGTGGCTCTCAAACTCGGTCCTGGTGTATGCCTGTTGTCCTTCCAGCCATAATCGCAGCCTCTGAATTATAACACATTGTTAATTGTTCATAGATAAACACATGAATTTATCTATTATCTACATGTCTACTGTGCGATGATTTACTCTCTAAAGGCATGTTAGGTCAGGCACAGTGATGCATATCATGACTAGATACCCCATATTCATCCCAGGACTCTATTAATGTGATATATGGAAATGATTCTATCACAAAGACATATAAATATATATATATATCATTTAATTGCTAAAATTATGGATTGATACAGGAAATCACTGAGGTCCAAATTGCTGAATGTGTGGGTGCCTGGTCAGTGATATGAAACCATTTAAAAAGTGTAAAAGTAATTAGACAAGCCTGCACTGTGTTAATTTTAAGAAAAAACATATGGAAGAACCTAAGCTTGCATTGTCAACAAGCTTAAGTCCTGATAAGATTGCTTGCAACAAAAACCAGCATACACAGGGGCCCCAGAACTAACTTTTAGAACTCCTGAACTAATATACCAATTGCACAGTAGATTGTCAATAACAAGAAGAACCCTTACTCATATAAACGATTCATTGTTTGATTTATTTTCGGCATTTGCCCGAAAAACATTCTGTGTTTACTGAAGAGTTTGGGGGGAGAGGTGGCAGGGAGGGATAGCTAGGACCATTGGCAGCGGCTCTGTTCGTTCAGTTGCGCTGCATGTCAGCGCAGCTCAGCCAGCAGAGTTTGGGTGAACTCGCTGTTGTGTTTTCTCCCCCTCCTGTGTCTGAACGGCCAGGACCAGATGTCCTATATTTCAGCGATGGAGGAAGCAGAATGTCCAGGCTGGGGGGGGGGGGGTGTGATACGCTTGGCGTTGTTCCGGAGCCCCGGCCATTTGTTCCGAACAAATGTGCCATGCTGCGGAGAGTGGTGAGAAAAGTGCCAGCGGAGGACAGGGGCACGACCGGAGATATAAACTAACATGTTCTCTCTTTTAAAAATGCCTCACAAGTACTCAGAGAGACGCTGAAAGACTGTGTTGAACTCTGAAAGAGTATGTTTTACACTAAGAGAGTACATTGTATCCCTTTCGGGTGTGTATAAACTGTGTAAGAGTTGATTTAATGCTTAGCATTGCCTCCTGAGCAACCCGTATCAGCGCAATGGGAGTGCAGACAATGATCCAGTCACTGTCTGTTATAAACAACGTCCCACTGCAGATAGCTTTACATTGCTGGTGTGTGCGTGTAAGCGAATGCTAACACTGACGCGAACAACAGATGCATTGTGTTTGTAAATTCTGATTTCCTGATAAGTTGACGTTTAGGTTTCCCCCACCCCCACAGTCACGTGTCACAGCAGCAGTCCTGTGAGTGGCCAGCTCAGCAAAAAAACAATGGTTTAAAGTGTCTGCAGGCAGTGTTTCTGGTTCCAGTCAATCCCAGCTTGTGTTTAAGGGACAGGCATACCGTGTTAACTTGGAACACACACAATAACAACAACAACAACACAGGTGTACTTGTATTGCCAGGACCTCAGTTTGTGCGGAACAAGCTCGTGGGGCTGACAGGTGTTAGGGGACGGTTTTACAGTTCTGGATGACGAGAATCATTGCCGTCCGCCTTTAAAATATGTTTTTGTTTTTGTTCTTTATTTGGTTGAGGAGGGGGGGGGTGCTTGATAGTTCTGTTTTGTCACAGTAATCTGGCTCCCTCTTGTGGTAAAAGCAGAAGGATTCCTGCTGTGACCAGTGAAGGGGGAGGAGGTCTAAAAACAAAACAACCAAAGCTGTTTTCACAAATGTGTCCTATACAGTTCACATCACATGATTTATTTGAATGCCTACTCTCATCAGAGTTATAGCCATTAAGCTTGTCCTTTCTGCCTTGGTCAGTTAATTAGTTAGCGCTGGTATTGAATCTTGGAATGTTATCTGGCCAAAATACAAATTCTTATGATTATTAACAAGGTAAATCCTGCCGCCTTCGTTATTCACGTGTGAAGCGCTCAACATTCCCGTCAGAAAGGAAAGCAGGAAAATCGAACTGTGGATGTTCGGCGCACTAGTTTTTCCAGGGCAATTCCCTTTCATCTTACAGGTATACCGAATGCTTTGTCTGTCCAACCTTAAAGTTGGCCCCCAGGCAACCATTTCAAAGGGAGTGGTGTGTTTGCCGGGGCCCGAATTGATACTGCGCACCCAGCAACACGGGGAGAATGTTCACATGACCAAAAGCAACTTCTGGTCCCGGTGGGGATTCCTATGGATGGGGGACTCTCCCTGAAAGCGTAAACCGAGCTGGGTTTCCCAAACAGTGACGCTCCCTCGAAAATCCGAGCTGATGGAACAGGGACAATGGGAATGTCTCTTTTTGTTTTTGTTTTATGTAACAGGCTCTTTAAATTGGCCTGAGGGGCGGAGCCCACCATATCAATCATGCAACACTGGACACACCCATGACACGGAGGTGGCGGTGATGTGAAATCAGAGAGGCCTCTGAAGCCTGCTAAAGTAGGCCATAAACTATTCATAGCACCGTGATACCGCCTCGCCCTATCGCCTTGCACTATTCTGTGGAGATTTCTCAGGGGCGATCGGGTGTCTTCGATGCCAGTGCCTGTGCATTAAGCTACTCTTTATCGGAATCACGGCGAGCGGGAAAGGGCTTCCTGAAACCGAGACCCGGGCGACAATCTAGGCACGTCGTGATTTTCCTCTTTTTCCAGTGACGGAATATTGCCAACGAAAACGGTCATTGGGAATCCTTCTGTCGGAGGATACCGTTTACCGAAACCTAAGACAAAAGAGGAAGAAAATTGGGGCATTCCTGGAAACCGAAACGAGAAATCTTGGGGAAGATAGCTAATACAATGCAACTGTATACTGTGTTCCTCCTGAAAATGTGTTATTCAAAAAAGCTAAAAATGAAGAATTGACCCATATTTGGAATATGGGATTCTTTATTACATTAAAAATGAGCTGAAACAACACATACACATTGTCTGTTTAATCATGTTACAACAGTATCTAACAGTATTTGAATGCATTCACTCAATTTGCAAGCTTAAAAAGGTGCACCTGGTTATCTTTCCCATTTACATTTTTTTGCTACAAAGTGGTCTGTCGACCAGTCTCCTCCTTCCAGAAACCATGTTTTACATGATTGCTTGGCATCTGCTGTGGCAATTACAGTCCTTTCTGTTTCCTGCTAGTATATGGCAACTCTGTTCAGTCTTATAGGAACCTTTACAATAAAGATGTCAACATATTGAATAAAAACAACGACAATTGGGAACATGAGAATGGGAACAAAAAAAAATTAAATAAACCTATACCTTGGACATATTACCCATTGAACATTTTAAATATTCAAGCATGTAACCTAACACACGTCAATTCAAAGGCCAAACACAATAGTAGGACGGAAAGCTTTATTACAGTGAGCTAACGTGTGTTAAGTTCCACGGTAGGTTTCCGAGCTTCCAGCTCGCAGATGCACATCACAGAGAGTAACACTGCGGTCTAATACTAGTCACACCTGCTGTAGAAGCTGAAGATGGTCCGGTCCACCCACTTGCGAAACTTGGCCACGGCGGTGTAGACTCCGGGATACCTGGCATCCGCGCAACCGTTGCCCCAGGAGACCACGCCATAGACACGCCCCTCACAGACCAGTGGCCCTCCAGAATCCCCCTGAATGAAACAAAGACACACAGGCACTCAGGAGGGGCATGGCACCGGGATGCCTACTGCCACCCCTGTGCATTGCAAGCAATATCCACATCTCAGCTCCAGGCACCAGCATATCCACCAATCTGGTGCCAGGAAGAAATTTAATTTGAGCCAATTTAACAGAGTAGGTTTGTACAGATTACAGCTGAATCCCAATCTGGACACTACACCCTACTTTGCCATGGCAACCCCCCTCCTCCACCTGCCACATTGAGTCTCTAGTAATTTATGCAAATTTTGGAGGAGGGGCTTGGCTTGAGGCCCCCTTTAATGAGTTGAAAAACATGTTGGATTCAACAATGAGGGACATCAGTTTCTTACCCATGACTCTTATCGGCATTATAGACAGAGAACTGTCAAAGATCCAGTGAAGCCCAACCCAGAAAAAGATGGACACTGTACACAAACTGCATTGAATTCACTATCCTGCTTCTTATGGTTTCATTTACAGTTAGCTCAACTACAGAATTAATTTAAAATACATTGACCCTGCATGGAAATGATTAACCTTCTCCAAGCCAACTCATCATCTCAAAGAGGAACGACTCCAAACTAAATTGAATGAGTAGACGTGTCCCAAAGCAAAAATTGAAGTCTCTTTCTCCACCTTGCAGTTCACATCCTTAACTGACCCACTCAGAGAAAGGGGGACGATGATGCAGTTGACATCACACAGTTGCTTTTGGATGAAAGCCACAAACCAACAGCGATTAACAGTATAATCTTGTATCAGTTTGCAAGGTATTTGGTCAGTTATACAATTCCATTATTCAGTATTAAATAATCTAATGCACTAAGCATTACCCATAATGTCTGGTAGCGTGACTGCTGAATGTCCTAACCACCCAGCATCTGCTGTACAGGCATTGGAGTTGGGATTTTATGGCAGAAAATACTAGTAAACACTGAGTAGCCTGCAACCAATGTTCTGTCTCGTTATTCAAACCTAACACATAAGACCCACAGAAGGAACAAAGAGGAACACAGTCTCACGACTAGTGGCCATTTCTATGTTCCTAGTGACTATGATGGGTATACTGTCTCAGCCATGCAAAGGTTAAATGGGCTGAAAATGAGCAAACTTTCCTAATGGAAAATTTCCTCTTCCTCAAGTTTGATATGACAATACCTTTTTCCTGTAAATCACACCCCAAAATTTTGATTTCTCCTTCTTGTCCATTTACTTACAGTATCTCTGTCTTCTCAGTTTTCACTAGTTCGTCCATCCACCATTACAAGTGAGATGTTTAGGGTGTGCCCGTATCCTTTGTCTCTCTTGGCTCAATGCCAATGTCAGCTCTATTGACTGTATATTGTATGCATTACCCACAGTGTCTGTTTTCAGTCAGACAATCAAACTGCCACTCTGTTTGGTGTTAGTGTGAAGACAAAAGGTGTTTTTCCTGTGTGAACAAGATAATGATTATAGTATGCTAGTCCTGTAGTTAACTATAACCATACTTACAGTGGCCCTATGGCAGCCACTGCCAGGCATGAGGAAAATCAAGAAATCCCGAAATTGCATGTTGACTTCTGGTATTGGCCGAACATAGAAAGATACAGTACAAGTCCAAGTGATAGCTTTATGGTGCTACTGCAAAGAATAGTAAGTCAATTTATAATACTCTATAATGCTTAATATATTATATTTATAATAATTAATATATTAATACTACTTAAATAAATTGCATACAACAAACCACTGCACCTGCTACCGTCTGTGTATTACTTGAGATTAAGACTCACTCCCATCTGGTGGTAGAATAACACCAATGATGTGAGATTACAACATGAACCACTCGTGCTGGTGGTTCCAGGCCATTACTCGTCAGTAAAACCATGTGTGTCTGCAACATGCACCAGAGCAGGTTTTCGGTTCAACAAGCTTTTTGGCGCATCCTGCAATTCAGGGATATGTTGTCCCTGCTTCTCCCTAAAAGAGATCTGCACGCCATGACATCAAGCTTTTCAGATCTCAAGCTTTGATCTCGATCTCCTCTCTCTTGGGAAGGTGCTTCACCTAGCTTCACGTGCTTTTCATTAGCATTGAATCATGTTGAGCCATTATGTATTTCTTGGCACGGACATGTATTCGTGCTACGTGCGGTAAATGGCAGATTTATCGTCCTGTCGTCTATAGCACAAGGAGTTTTTAGTTCTCTGCCAGGTGAGGTGAAACCTATTGTTGACTGAGGAGGGCCAGGTTACACACTGTTAGGCTACACAAGGGCAATTTTTAGATGAGAAGCATTTATGATAGTGCTGATAAGGTGTATACAATGAGAGAAACTGGAGAACAACAGTGAAACCTTTTTATACTTTTATATTGCAGGATTAATGTTGACTTTGAATATAAACTTTGAAGCTTCCATCAGAAACTTCCTTCATATTTAGGAGACTATGAGACAATCCATGAGGAGCGTGTATTAATAACAGCAACGGTTTGCATTTGTTTTGCTTAATTAAGTATTTCAGTTATATGAAAAATCAATTTGCAAGTAATCCCAAAGTTCACTCTACATTATTTCACAATGCATCTCATCATAATTCAGAAGGACAAACAGCTCTCCTTTTTGCACACTATCCACTTATAAAACTGGAAGCAATTCAGGTTAAGTCATTTACTCAAGGCTGCCCGACTTCGGATTTGAACCATCAATCTGTTTGTTAAAAGACCAACTACTTTTATAACCACTATACTACACTGCCAATCATCACACAATACTTCACAAAGTGAATAGCCATGTTTATATGAGCATAATATAAACCATGTTCATGTGAGCATAATATTAACCATGTTCATGTGAGCTTAATATAGACCATGTTGATATTAGTGTAATATAAACTATGTTTATATGAGTGTAGTATAAACCATGTTCATATGAGCCTAATATAAACCATGTTTATAAGACTGTAATATAAACTATGTTCATATGAGTCTAGTATAAACCAGGTTTATAAGAGAGTACTATCAACCATGTTCATAAGAGCGTAATATAAACCATGTTTATAAGAGAGTAATATCAACCATGTTTATATGAGTGTAATATAAACCATGTTTATAAGAGAGTAATATCAACCATGTTTATATGAGTGTAATATAAACCATGTTTATAAGAGAGTAATATCAACCATGTTTATATGAGTGTAATATAAACCATGTTTATAAGAGAGTAATATCAACCATGTTTATATGAGTGTAATATAAACCATGTTTATAAGAGAGCAATATCAACCATGTTTATATGAGCGTAATATAAACTATGTTTATAAGAGCGTAACATAAGCCGTGTTCACGTGAGCATAAAGCTGGGGTTTATCCTCACCTCGCAGGCGTCCTTGCCTCCAGCGCTGAAGCCAGCGCAGATCATGTTGCTGGTGATGTTTCCGTCGAACGACTGGCTGCCGTTGCAGCGCTCCCTGGAAATGATGGGGAGCTTGACCGTTTGCAGCGTGGACGGGATCTGACCCCCGCTGGAGCTGGTGAAGCCCCAGCCCGACACCTGGCACAGCTTCCCCTCTGCTATCAGGGCGTCCTGGCGCGGCAGGGGGGCGATGCTCACGAAGCTGTTGAGGTACACCGGGGCCTTCAGCTAAGGCAGGGAGGGGAGCCAGGAGAAAGGAGGAGAGAGGATTAAGCATATGTCAGCAGGCATCTTGGGTAATTATACCACATTACCTTCTCTCGTAAACAGTTTACAACTTCTGTTACAGTAATATAAATAATAACATGTAGCAATCTCACTGTGTGCCATAGCTGAAGTAGTTTCAATTTAGAATGTGTCCTGCTGCACAGAAAAAGGCCCATGTTTTTAAGTTGATATGAAAGTCAGCTAGCTTCTTTTTGTTGCAAACCTTGAGTGAATCCCTGCACATAGTGTATCTCATTGTTAAATTGTTGGTAAGCAAGTGTAAAAGCATCGTGACTTAGGCATATGGTTCCTTGTGTTCATTGCAGTTCACTGATAGTATTTTCTATTCAGCAGTCCAATGTTCGAGTTAAAACGTTCCTTTAACAGCAGCCAGCTGCATGTTGTGTTCTCAAGGGTTACTTCCTGGTGTTTCCTCTTTTTTAAATGTTTTTTTTTTTTCACAACATATATTTTTAGATAGTATGCAGTCCCATTATTAATGCATGCACTTTTCTTATTTCAAGGCCAAAAGCTCATCTCTATATATACTGTCATTTGGCTAGGCACAGTGCCCTTCAATATTACTGGCACTTTTGATAAAGATGAGAAAAAAGTCAAAACAAAATAAATAGCAGATAAACTGAACTCTAGTCCATGCTCAAATGTGAAAATTACATTCTTTCATTCTAATACAATTGTTCAGACAATGATTTTTCTAACAAAAATGTATTTTCCAATAAGATGTCAAAATTATTGACACTTCGGATTTCAACACTTTTTGCACTGCCTGTTCACAAGGATAACACTACTGAGTGGTATTCTATAATATATTTTGAGATTGATAAACACATTGGGGGAGATCTATGACCTTTTCTTTTTACAGAATCTTTCAAAATCCCTCAGAACACTTTGGTTCACCTCATCCAATTCAAGCACACATTTTTGGCAAATGTGTGGGTTAAAGTTGTGTTCAGATCTACAGATGGCCCTCGCAAAATAGTAATTTTTTGATCAGTAAACCATTTTGATGGATTCTGAGGTATGCTTGGGGCATTGCGTTGTGGATTGGTATGTTTATGGTCAAGTTTGAGCTTCCTGTTGGGGGGATACTGGGTGTTCTGACTAACATGCTAACTTGCTAGTACGTGCTGGAGTTCATGATTCCATTGACCTTCCCAAGAGCCCCAAGATACATGCTACACCCCCAACATCAAAGATCCACTTCCATATTTCAATGTTGGAATAATGTAATTTTTAACATAGGCATCCTTCTTTCGACACTGAAAAGCAAGCAAAAATAGCTGCAAGACAATAAGACAATGATCCCAAGCTTACCTGAGAATCAGGTCAGAAATGTCTGTAACTGTCCACCCTATTACTGATTTGCACTGAGGATCTCAGTCTCCAGATCAGAATAAATAAAAATGCATGATTTCAACAATAGGGCAGTCCGAAGGCAAAGGATCTGAGAAATCTTGAATGGTTCTATGGAGGAATGGTCAAAGATGCCCCCAAAAGTTTCGTCAATTTCATAGTGACATCCATATTTTTGAGGGAAAAGGCTGTTTAAGGTTTTTTTTGAGCAGACATTATAGCTTGTTGTGTTGTTTATAGTAATATATGTTTTTTTGCTCATCTTTATCAGTACTTTTAGAATATACTATAAATACAGTGTAGAAATGTGATAGTAAGAAAGAGCATTATGATATTTTAATATTGTACTATATAAATGTTTGAGCCGTCTTCACTCCGCCAAACAGTTCATATTTGAAGTGCCATCAAACTTTACAACACTTTTCAATCACAGTCCAATGAAAAAACTGCAGAACAGATGGGAATATTTGGCTTCTTTCTTAGAAGCAATTTTAATAAAAGCTGCCTCCAATTGTCCATAAAATCCATGACAATTGTTCTCAGCTTAGGTACTATGAGCTTTGGTTCCACCTAAAAACAAATGTTATTCCTTTATTTCCACCTATCGAAAGACCTGACAATAACATTTATTCAGGATATTTATTCAGACTTGATTACTTAATCAAAAAGGACTCACAGTGCTTGATTTTCAACATGTACGGGGTATGAAGCTACTGGATTGCGTTCTTCTACATTAGTTACTGGTGGAAGGCTCTGCGTACACTGACTGATTATCTAGCAAACATTATACATTGCTTGTAGTTGAAGGTTGCAGCAATAGATTTAGATCCTCAATAGGCAAATCCTCCTCACCTGCCTAAATAACAATCTAATGTGCGAGCCACTTTATCTTTTTTAATTTTTTTTTATTTCTTAAAATTATCACATCCAATCTCACCCAAATTTGGAATGTCCAATTCACAAACTACATACATGCATGCTCATATATACACCATGCTGCCAGCTCAAGAGAGGGAAACACACATTGCCCGCCAGATGCTTCTTTTCATACTGCAACAACATGTGCAGAGCAGGGACGGAGGAGACCTAATCATATGCGTGCATAGAGAGCAAGCCATGGTCGCCTTGACGGCCCAAAGGGGTTGTTCGAGCAAGGAACACTGCCATTCCCTCCGACTGAATCCATCCTGTATACAGGTATCTCTTGGGTTATGCAAAGCCAATCGCGATTCAAAGATATAAATCAGATTTTGAGGTGTAAAATTTAATTTACATTTCTTTTAGAAACAAAGCATTGTGAAATCTTTTGGATGGACAAATCACGTCTGAAAAAATATTCTGCAAAGAGTTATTGTTGGGTCAAAAAAAAAAAAACATTTCTCAATGTTAGAAATGCTTTGTATAAAAATACAATATCCTGTGTTTTTTTGGTAAACTATCCCTTTATATGCCTTTGAAAATCAGTGTCATGTCCTGTTATAGACTCACCTTTAT